>NC_056732.1:379768733-379918733 GCF_019279795.1 Protopterus annectens | reverse complement strand
TTGACAATGATATTGCAGAGAATTGGAGAGTGTTTCAGCAAGAGTATAATATTTTCATACAAGCTGTATTTTTTGATAAAGATGTCCTTACAAAGGCATTTATTCTGCTTAATTTAGCTGGTTCAGAAGCCATAGAAAGAGATGGCTCATTTGTGTATGCACCTGCTGTTTGCAGGGGAGGGGGGAAAACTGTCCTATAGTGGTACCGGTTGAGTCAAGGGAAGATCCTGTGTGCTTAAAATGTAAATTCAGAGAAATATGTAACCCTCAAATTAATATTACAATGGAAAAGCACTTATTTTACACAGGAGATCAAAAAGCCTGGGGAGATTTTTGCAGCATATATAACTGACTTGAGAAATAAAGATAAAATGTGTAGATATGGTGATTTAAGGGATGAGTTGATAAAAGACGGACTTGTGTGTGGTATTAAAAATGATGCTGTGAGAAAGATTGTGTTTTGTGACAGTGATTTATATTCGAATAAGGCCTTTGAGACAGATATTTGAGCTCACGGAAAAGCACATAAATATGCTTACAAATGAGAAATGCAGGTTTCAAGTATCTTCTAGTGCTCATGTTGATAGTATGCAGCAGATGGTTAAAACAAACAGGCCCAAGCACATGGAAGCAACTGTAAGAGCTCCAACAGCTACTGGGAAACCCTGCACTTTTCTAGGAAATTCAAGAGTGTGCATAGTCTCAGGGAAGCACAGGAGTGAGTCAGCAAACTCAAAAGCATGTGCCTCTACCCAGTTTCATAGTTAACTGTCATAACTGTGGTGCAGATCATGAGACAGGAAGAGAAAAGTGCTTAACTTTTGGTCAGCAATACCACAAATGCAATAAGTGGAATAATTTCAAAAGGTTTTGTAAATCAGACAAAGGACATTATTTTATTAAAAGGGAACATTCCAAGAGACAAGTTGATCAGTTAGAAAGCTGTGACCCTACGTTTTATGTTGATGGTGTCTGTGTTTAATGAAACAGTGCAGTAGATTTATGAGCAAAGAATGAAGTATTTTGTACTGCTCAGATAAAAGGAAGACCCACAGAGTTCAAAGTACAATGTTATGTCAGCAGAAACATTTGCCAGTGTATGTGCTGGTGAGAAGCTCGATTTGGCAAACTGTGCAAAACTTGTTGCTTATGGAGATGAAATTCAAACTGTGAAAGTTCAGTAGTGCTATCATGTTACTCTGCTGGGAACAGCTATGACTTATTTATTTTACATTTGTTTACTGGGAAAGTCTGACTGGGTATATGTCCATTAACAGTGGAGGCCCGGAGAGAAAAGCTCCAGAAAGCAGAATATAAATACATTAGGAACAATAAAAACATTTAGAGATAAGTATAATATGCAGTTTTCAGTAGGGTGACAAACATGGTAAAACATAGTAGACAACATCAAAATCATGCGGCTTCAATTTCAGATAATAATACACGGAGGTATGAGCTAAGTCCCGTCAATAATTTGTACACTTATTAGAGTATAAGATTGAAATGCTTAGGGAGAGTTTGCAGGACTTGCAATTGTATGTGGTCAAAAGACACGTCCAGTCATTATTAGGCCTCAGAGACAGTTTGAAAATGGGACTGCTTTCATTTACTAAAGAAGTCCATCATGTTAGCTTGAAAGACCACTGTTTTAATTTCGCCCAGTCTATTTTTGTCTACCTATGCTGATCTTTTCAAAGACAAACTAGGCAAACTACCAGTTGTGTACTCCATGAAGTTAGACCCCAAAGTCAGTCCAGTTGTCAGACCAGCCTGGAAAGTTTCAGTACCTATGCAGAACACAGTCAAGGCTGAGCTAGATAAAATGGTGCAGCAAGGTGTCATTTGTCCAGTAGAAGAACCAAATGAATGGGTATCTTCCATGGTCATAGCTCATAAGAAAAACTCAGATGATATCAGAATATGTATTGATCCATGAGCTTTGAACAAAGCACTGAAAAGATCTTATCTAATGCGTACAGTTGAAGAAGTTGCAGCTCTTATGCCAAATGCCACTTTTCTGTGTTATGCAAAGAATTAATTTTGACAAATTTTGCTTGACCAAAAATCTTTATTGTAACCACTTTCAGTACTCCTTTTGGCAGGTACAGATTTTTGAGAATGCTAGTTGGGATAAATTCTGCCAGTGAAGTATTCCAGCATGCAATGGAGCAAATTTTTTTGGGTATCCATGTGATATTCTAGTAGGAAGTAATGGTGAAGCAGAGCATGACAGAAACCTCAACAAAGTTCTGGAAAGAGCATATAAAGTGAATCTTAAGCTGAATCCTCAGAAGTGTAAATTCAGGCTACAAGAAGTTCATTATGTTGGTCATTTGTTTACCAGTTCAGGCTTACGACCAACCAGATCCTTCCAAGCAAACCGTTATCGAGATGCCAGCTCCAGACAGTGTTCAAGCCTTACAATGTTTTCTTGGCATGGTTAACTACCTAGGCAAGTTTATTCCAGACGTGAGACAACTATCGGCACCGCTCAGAGAGCTGACACACAAAGATGTTTCCTGGTCATGGTTAGAACAACACCAGAGAGCATTTGATGTCCTGAAACAGAATTGCCAGTCCACCAACTCTCAGATGCTATGATGTTCACAAACCAGTTACTCTTTCTTGTGATGCTTCAAAGTTTGGTCTTTGTATATTCATTCTTCAAGAGGATAGCCCAGTAACCTATGCATCCAGAACTGTAACCCAAACTGGAATGCCGTATGCACAGATAAAGAGCTCTTGGCAATTTTGTTTCCATGTTTGAAGTGCCATGTTTATATTTATGGCAAACCTATCCAGACTGAAACTGATCATCATCTAGTCACTATTTTGAGAAGGCTTGTGCATACAGCTCTTGCCAGATTACAATCCATGATGTTGAAATTGCAAGTATAATTGCAGTCTTGTCTGCACTATCTTGCTGATACTTTATCCAGATCGCCCAGAAATACCACTGAAAAGCATGAAAATGAGAAACTTAATTTTGAAGTAATGGAAGTAAGAAATTACGTCTTGATGAGCTTAAAAGTCATACAGCCACTAATCCAGTTTTTCAGAAGCTCAAACGCTTTATCATTTGAGGATGGCCATCAAAGTAGTTTACCAGTAAAAGTGCAACATTTTTTTCCTTACAGAGATGACATTTTGTTTGAGAATGGTATCATCATGAAAGGTCCAAAAGTATTTGTTCCTAAGTCTTTACAACAAGAGTATGTTACTGTCTTGCATCATTGCCACCCAGGAGCTGATTCTACCAAAAGAAGGGCAAGGGGACTCATATTTTGGCCTTCTATGTCAAAGGATAGTGAGAGAGTACTTTCATCTTTTTCTGTATGTAATAGAACAAAGTCACATCAACAGACCCACTTCAGCTAAACCAGATTCCTGAACTACCTTGGTCAACAGTAGCTGCAGACATTTTTGAATGGAATGGTCAACATTACTTGGTGTCAGTAGACTCTTATTCAAATTGATTTGAGATTGACCTACTTCCTAATCTATCATCCAGTACTGTCATTACTAAGATGAGGTGTCATTTTGCAGTCCATGGTAATCCGCAAAAAAGTTATTTCTGAAAATGGTACACAGTTTGCAAGCCAGCAGTTCAAAGGATTTGCTGATGAGTGGGACTTTACTCATATCACAAGTAACCCTGAGTATCTGCAGTCAAATGCTTTGGCAGAACATGCAGTTCAAAGTGCGAAACAATTACTAGAGAAGTCAAAATGAGATAGTAGCAATGTTTTCTTGAATATCAGAAATGTTCCTCATGACAAAGATGTTAGTACACCTGCACAGAGACTTCTGTCGAGACAAAACAGAACCACACTACGAATTCGTAGTTCATTATTGGCTCCATGTGTTAGGAACAACAGATCAGTGAAAGCCAATCTATTTATAGGACTTCAGGGATAAGTGCTTCTTTATGATAAGAACAGCAAACTGCTCAATCCATTACGAGAAGGGAAGATAGGAGGATGCAGATGTCCAGAGGTTTTGATCGGATTAGAGTTGTGAAAAGCGTATATCCAGAGCCAAGATCTAACTTGTGGAATCGCAAGGAGCAGAATTTAGGTGGCATTGGAAACATTTATTCTCGATGTCCAAGCCTGTATTGCAGTATCATACATGTGAGAGGGACTCTATATCTCAGAGTGAGTTATCCAACTTTCCTTGTTCTAGAGGACGTTCCAATAAATATCCCTTTTCCTGAGAAGAATCCTGAAACTCCTGAAGCAAGTTGTTCACCAATGACTGTCCCTGTTGCTAAACCCAGTTCTGATTGCTGTATTACTAAATCAGGTTGCAATTCCAGATCATGTTCCAGGTACACAGCAACTTGGACATGAATGTTGTGCAATTGTACAGACAATGAGAAATAAACACGTTTCTTTTCAAATGTCATATTGTGAACACTTAATTAAAGAGGGAGGATGTAGATAAATATGTATGTATACCTTTAAGAAGCTTTTTAGGGGCTTGCACAAGTGTATGAATACTGAGAACGTGCGAGATTGACTGCCATTTTGTAGTAAGCTGTTGAGATGTAAGCATGTATGTCTGTGTAGTCTCAGTTAATCAATTTGTATTTTGTACTGCTGCTATCCATCCTGATGTGTTTCTGCGTAATAAAACATGTAAACAAACGATCCCGCTTGTTTCTCTTCAGTGAGAAACAAGATGAGCGACAAAGGGTAAATGCCATTATGGCAGACAGATTCCCCATAAAGACTGCCACGAACAGTGTCTGTTTTGCCGTGGTGCCTCACAACCATACATCCTGTTCCATCTGTTAGACCTTTGTACCTAAAATTCTGCATAGTAAACTTGCTTCTTTAGCATTGTAGCTTGAGAAATCAGTGTCTTAAACTTTGTGTGAAAGATATGATGGTGGGAACTTCCCACCCTGAGGGACAGCCATCAGGGAAGAAGGCCAAGAAGCCTAGGCTGGAATCTTCCACTGTTCAGCCTCTGCTCGATGTTTCTCCTGAGGTGAGTGAATGCCTGGAGATTCGCCAAGCTTTGTAGTTGGATCTCTTCTGCAGAGACCAGGTTGAAGGCTGGCAGAGATTCGGCTTCAAGCACGTCTGAGGAGGCTTTGCATACATATGTTTCTGACGTTCAGAGGGAATCATGGTTGATCATTGCCTAGGGGTGTTCATTTTTTTTGTCAGAGAAGTCCCTACTATCATTAATGAATGCCATCCTAGGTCAGAGCCTTCCAAGTTTTATAAGGCAGATGTCCCCTTGAGAAAAAGAAAAAAAAAATGAAACACATTTCTCCTGCCCTTAGAGATCCACAGAGTGAGTGGCAGGCATTAATTCAGGGTTTGTTTAGTGCTTTGATGGCATTGAAGCATCATCTGGGAGTTTCTGTTCCAGCCCCCCTTCATTCTCTACTCCCCTTAAAAGACCCAGAGAACAGAATTCCTCTGAGGAGGAGTTGGATTCAGATGAGGAATCCCTTACTTACCCTTCAGTTTCCTTCTGCTTTGGACTATGGGTGGGAGGAATTGGAATCTACCAATCCTGATACTCCCTTTGAAGAGATTTCTTTTGGTGACAAAATCTCCAGAATGATGGACTTCAAATGGGATTGTGCTCGGGTCTCTGAGATTCATAAAAGGTACTGTGGGTTGCTGCATTTGGAATCTCCTAAACCTTCTACTGTTCCTCCTGTTTTGGCTGCTTTGTTTGATGCGTTTTCCAGTGCCTCTAAAGCTCCAGACTGTCAGCCCCCCTACTCCTGAGAAACTTGATAGGTTTTATAGGGTGCCTGAGGACTGTAAATTTTTATACAAGTGTCCTGCTGCTGGCCCCTCAGTAGTGTCTGTGGCCTCTAACAAGCACTCTCAAATGCTTCCTTCACCCAAACTACTGCACTCGGGTAAAGATAGCGGAATCATGGAAAGGCTGGGTAAGAAGGGTTTACACATTAAGTACATTGGTTTTTAGGGCTGTTAATTGGGAACAAGCTTTCTATAGTACCCTGCTGTCCCCAAGAATGTCCCCACCTGCTTTTTGGTAACAGGGGCAGGCCATGCCTGAATACTTCCACATTGTCAGGTTCTGGCCTAATCTTACCACTCCCCACTTTGTCCCAGGTAGGAGACCTCTGCCATACCCATTTGACATTTACTGTGCCTAAATGTCAATCCTGCCCTTTTTAGTCTGCCCAGGACCACTCTGATGTGCTGAGGTTTCATCATGTTAACATAGTACAGTTTGTTTGTCTGCCTACTGCCTAGCAGGTTTACCATGTAATTAATGTCACTGACCTTCCTTACCACTTCAAAAGGTTCCTCCCAACCTGACTACAGCTTGTGTCTGATAGGAATGAGCACCATAACCTGCTGTCCCAAAGCATATTCTTGGGCTCGAGCATTCCTGTCATACCAGACCTTTATCTGTTGTTGGGCTTCTGTCAGGTTCTCCTGGGCCAAGCCCATGAGCTCCCCAAGCCTTTACCAGAGGTTTAGGACATGGGAAACAAACTCCATGTGGGATTCACACTCACCCTACCACTCGTCACAAATCTTATCTAAAGGCCCCTTCACCCTATGCCTATACACCAACTTAAAGGGCGAAAAACCTGCGGATTCCTGGGGTACCTCTCTGTATGCAAATAATAGATGGGGAATATATTTTTCCCGCTTTCTCCTAAACTGATCTGTAGATGCCTGCAGCATGGTCTTTAGTATCTCCACAAGCCTATTAGTTTGGGGATGGTATGGGTGGTCTTTAGGTGCTTCACCCCACAACGCTTCTGCAGACAAGCCAGCAGGTCTGACATGAAATTGGCACCTCTGTCAGTCAGTATTTCTGTCGGGGAAACTTACCCTGCTGAAACTCTCTAAAAAAGCATTTGCCACCTTCTCTGCCTTGATGGAGGACAGCCACTGTCTCAGGGTATCTAGTAGCATAATCTACCACCACCAGGATATACTTCACCCCTGTGGAACTTGGGGTACTAAAAGGCTCCACAATATCCATAGCTACCCTCTGAAATGGCTCCTGAATCACACCTAAAAGCATCAACAAAACTTTGACCTTGTTCCCTGCCTTGCCTACCTTTTGGCATTGCTCACAGGTCCTGCAGTAGCTTGTTACATCCCTTGCAGTCCCAGACCAATAAAAGATCTGCATAATACGTCTCTTGGTATGCTGTATGCCCATATGACTTGCAAAAGGAATGGCATGGGCTGTGGCTAGAAGTGCCAGATGGTAGGCTCTGGGCACTTCCTGCTGCTGTGTTACCTCACCCTCTAGCCCTCCCTCATTGTTCCACTCTATAGAGTAACCCTTTGTTTCAGTATACAGACTCCCCTTTTCCTTGAGATCAGGTGTCTCCTTAGCTACCTCATAAGGTAGAGTCTGAAAGCTGAGCCTGTCTCAACTCTACTTTTTGTGACTCCTCCCAGCTACCTACTTGCTTCCTTTTCCACCCTCCCAGTCAGCGTGAACCCTGGCCAAAGGTATTTGTAATGGGATCCCTCCTAAAGCTTGGATTGGAATGGACTGCCCAAGCAAGTACTGCTCCTCTTTAGCCACTGCAGGCTTCACAATAATTATGTCAGAGGCAGTCTCTCTCTTAGCAGTGGCCCGTCTTCCATCTACTAAGGTAGGATACAAGCTCGGGTAATAGTTTTGTACCCCTGTTGTTTCCAGACAACTTACTACTGGCACACTGTTATTCCCACTTGCTGGGTTCCTTACACTTTGTTCTCCATCTTGCTTCAGTGGACATCTGTATGCTACATGGCCCCTTTGGTTGCATTTAAAACATCTAACCCCTAATCCTGGCCATGCACTTGAACTAGTGGCTTCCCCTGTTAATAGTAGACTGGCATGATTTAGGCTGCCCACTATGGGTTCCCTTATTTCCATGTGCAGCACTGGGTATCCTGTTCTTGTGCAGTGATGCCCTGCTTGCTAAGTAGAGATCCCCTTTTCTCCCCAGCTTATCTGCAGAGTTGCACTCCGGGTCTGCCAACCAGATTCTCATGTCCTCAGGAAAAGTATTATGGGCTTGTTCCCTCACCAAAAGGTCTGCCAGTCTTTCAAAAGTATTAACCTGACACCCACTCACCCACCTATGAAAATAAGTGTTTAACACAGCAGTATAATCACAAACACTTTCATTCTGCCTTGCGTCTGTGCTCACAACACTTTTGTTCTGTAAGCTTCAGGTATTATAACAGTTCAATAAACATTGTTTATATCATAGTTTAAACAATCCATTATCAGACAATTTAGAAACAGCAGTTACAGCTTTACCATGGAGTAAGGGGGGTCAGAAACTGTACCCAGAGCTCTTGGTCAACAATGTACTGTTTACATGTTCTTTCAAATATATGAATAAAACTATCAAAGTCATCCCTCTCTGCAAATTGTGGAAGATATTTATTGACCTTTATTGCTTCTGGGGTCCAGTAAGAAAGGGTCAGCATTTCTCTCATGCTGACGCTGCTTTTCCTTTTCTTCAGTCTCCAAATGCCACAGTCTCTCTTCAGTCTCCAAATGTTTGGCCTCCAGTTGATGCTGCTTCTCCTTTTCTTTGGTCTCTCAATGTCACAGTTCATGCTGACGCTGCTTCTCTTTTTTTTCATCCTCCAAACATTTGGCCTCCAGTTCATGCTAACGGTGCTTCTTTTTTTCTTCAGCCTGCTGTTCCTCTCTCTAACTACAGATGGATTTTTAAGTCCTCTGAGAAAAAGGCAAACTGTCTTGTTTCTGAAGGCTGCACATCTCCATCACCAGAAGGAATGTCCTCCTGGCCACTGGTCAGCTCTGCAACTGCAGTTAAAGCTGAAATAATTTCCTCTTTAGTCCAGTTATCCTGCACCAGTCCTTTGGCTTCACACACCTTGGCCAACTGGTTCTTTGTCAGCTTGCCATAATCCTCTGCTGACATCTTTGCCTGCTTTCCCTGACTAAACTAAACTAACAGAAATAAATAAAACTGTTGTGAAAAGGAAACTCTGAATGTTTACCTTGTGGCTGTTGAGAGTACACAACACCTTCAGTGACAACTGCCCACAGGTTACTGAAGTTCAGTTAATATCCCACCACTCTGCCACCAATATGTGATGGCATCTCTACCCAAGCCAGTAATCAAGGAGCCTCAATCCTCACCACTGATAATGGTGAGAGACTGTCGCTAAAAACAGGAATGAACTTGCACATTTTCAGATGCAGCTGTCTGCATCAAGCACAGTTTCCCCCAAGAACACACAGTGAGCATGCTGCAGACCTAGGACTGGAGACGGTCTCTACAGATCCCAAACAAGACTCGCTTTGGAGCACTGTGTCCCATTTCCAAGTATATGACGCACCCACACCTAGGTATTTGATTTTCACACACACACACACTCCTGTACTGTACAGATTTACTAGCTGTACCCCTTCTGCTTAAGCTATAAGGCAACCTTGTTGCCACCAGTCAGCCACTCATTCAGGCTCTTGCAAGGGTATCCAATTATACTGAGTAAAATTGATACAAATGTAAATGGTAGAGTGTAATCAAAGCAGCAAGGCTTTTCAGAGTGACCACGGCATCAATAAAATAAGCACAAGTACTCTCAAGATAAAAGTATTCTCTAAAACACCAACCACAATTAAAGGTATAAAAATGTTTAATAATAAAATAGAAAACATGAGAATACTAAATATCCAAGTACAATAAACACCAGAGTTTCAATCACAGGAAAAATAAAAATAACACAGTTGGACAGATTCAAAAATATGCAGAAAAACACTACTTAACTAATCTCACTAATCTCAATGGATTTCCTGACTGTCTAAAGAATAACTGTTCTTTAACTTAATGCAGCAAGGCAAGATTAGATGCTGAGTTGCTTACTTCCACAAGGCAAGCTGATGAGCTTCTAACTGAACTCAACTCAACTAACTGAACTGACTGATAACAGTCATCGGTTCATAGGTAGGTGCTAGGCTGTTGGCCCTAGGGCCTATATAAGCCTAGCCAAATGGTACCCTGGCTTTTGCCACCCAAATAATTTATTTTCCTGTGCCCCTGTCAAGCAGAGCCACAGAAGTGATCCCTGGGGTGAATTTCCTATCTCCCATCCAATCATCAAGATTTTTCTTGAAGAGTGCTAATGAAGAGCTTTGTTTGATATAGATAGGTAGTTTGTTCCAGACTATGGGAAGTCTCTGGGACAGGAATCTATCCCTCCAGCATGTCCTGTTTATTGTGGTGACAAGGTTTAGGTCCCTAGAGCATGTAGCTCAGAGGGATTTGGGATTTCTTTACATGGAGCATGTCCAACAGTTCTGGGTTTGACATAGCTTTGTATGTTAGGTTAAGTCATAAATCTTTATTGGGTTCTATAAAAAAGAAAAACTGCTGTGAGTTCCATCCTTTCAGTGCTGGTTATAGAATGACATAACATTTAATCACCTGGCTCTGGTACAGTACACACTCGGAGCTTTCCTAAGATCTGTTGCAATATTTGAAAATTATAGAACAATTTCAAAAACGTCTACTCTTCCCTTCCAGAATTGTGTTTCAACATATACATTTAATCAGTTATAAACTGTTGCTACATTTTTAACTCCAGCATCTGTACAAGTCAGTGTGATAGTCAAAATTATTTACAAAATTCCAGCTAACTATACTGGCATATGTTACACATGCACTGCCCTATTCTCCCTGTCACAGATGGCAATACCTTACATTGTCACAGGTGGCAATACACTACAACCTTTAACTGTCACTTGTGCATCTGCCAAATTTACAAAACCAATGAGCAGACTCCAAAGAAGGAAAATGACTTAAGCTTGCATATGGAAATTGGATCTACTCATCTTTCAGATAATGGTATCTAGCCAAGACAGCCAAGAAGTGGACTTGTTTAATATGCATTCCAACAATCAACTCCAAATGTTTTTTCTCATTTCTCACTAAGTAGTTTGGAAGATAGACACTTTCTCTTTTTCTTTGAACATTTTAACTTTATTCTAGTGATTCCCACCTTCTCCTCTGATTCAGAAGGTGCTGGTAAAGGAAAAGCTGAACAAGACAAATCTCATCTTAATAGCTCCTCTTGCCTGAAACAGCCAATGTTTTTACATTTTAATGACATTTACTTCTATGGAAGTCCATAAGACACAGGATTATGTTCCAACATACCTCTCAACTGTCTTGGATTTTCACCTCATATTTTTAGTCTCTTCCTCATAAAATGTATAGTTTAATGGCAAATGATTAGGGATTGAGACATTTGCGATTTTGACTTCATATCCTTCCAAAAATGCATTCTAATGAAAAGCCTATTATTCTAGCTTCTAAGTTAATAAGACCAGTAATTAAAATTTAACCCTGCCCCCAATATTTTTGGTTTTGTTCAGATTTATTGCGCTAAGAGATTGAGGTATACATTCCCATAACAAAATACTAGCCCTGTCAGCTTTGATGGTGTGATTTTTTTTTTTTTAATTCCTGACACTGATTCACCACTCAAGTCATGAACTTCCATTAAACATCCTAATGGAAGCCAGAAAAGCTAATGCAAGGAAATCCTGTTGTCAGATGTGGAAGAGATTCATCTGATGGACTGCATTGTAAGGCTTTAAATCCTTTAAATGCCTATCTCCAGAATCTTGACCACCTCAGCCACTTGTTCTAGTTAAACTCTCATTTATTCATCATCATAGATATTTCTGCAGTTTCTATTCATATTCTAACCTGTCCACTTAAAATAGAAAATAAGTGATCTTGTCTTTAATTTCAGTGACAGACTTAAGCACCAGTAGCTTGAATATAACCTGTCAACTGGATCAGTCCTTTGACTAAACAGAACTGAGATATCACTGTTCAAGTTGCTGCAAATAATTGACAGAAATGAAAATTAAAAAAAAAAAAAAATGTTTTCAAGCTTTCTGCACCCCCAGCTACTTAAATAAGACTGCATTCTGTCAAAAGAAGAGTTTAATCCCTATATAGAGAACTCTGGTATCTCTTTAAAGAACTATTTTCCCCAAATCTGTGATGGTGCTCAATTAAACAGAACACTACACATTTGTGGTCAGTGCACAGAACACTCAGAAAATCTTAATCTGTTGAGAAGATGTCTCAAAATTAAATGTATTCCACATCTCAAAAATTGGTTACTGCCATACTGAAATATGTTCATTAAAGATCTCAGACAAGACGTACTCCCTCCTTAGTTACATTCCATTTATACTGAAAAAGTCAACTTTGTCCCCCTGACACAAAGTATGTCTGGGGAAACCTTTTTTGCTAGTGTCTGTCATGCTGAAGAATTTCAGAGTTATAAACTTTCTTGGGTAAACCACCTTGCACTGTTTTTTAATGAAAAGGTGTCACTGAAAGCCATCCCTTTCTTCTTGAACAAAGTTGTTTCATTAGCATCTTTGAATCAGTCTATTCAGTTACCAGTTGCTTATCCTAATAACTAGAATGAGGGAAAGCATCTCTTACATGTGCCAGTGTTGTATATTCAGTTCAGGAAAATAGTTCAGCTGTTTTTCCCTTACATGTAGTAAAAGACCTTCATTTTAGTAACTAAACTTTAAGTGGCTGCCTGACTATATTGACTTCTTTAACAGGAAACATCTTTGCCTATGTCATAACTGATAATTTAATAATCATACATTTATATATATGAAAGCAAACCATCTTGACATATTTTGAGTTACAAATGTTTTACATCACTTATAATCTATCTAGTCATTATCCGTCAGACATTACAAAGCTCATTCAATTCCTGCCTTCCTTTAAACATGCAGAATAATGTTTTGGGGAGGAATGAGGTATTGCTACCACAATTCACATATATATTTTTTCTATTTAATTTACTCCTACCCTTTTCTAAACTTCCCACTTCCAGTTTTATCTGTGTTACTGTATTCTGTGTGAGTAACAGTCAATTTAGACTTTGATTTCCATTTTCTAGTAATTGCTTTTTTGGCAGCCACCAGAATTAAACTCAGCAAGGCCTTATTAGATGTAAACAATTCTGATTCTGTATCATAGCTCAGAAATAATTTCCTTAGTCACACCAGTTTGCTCACCCAGTGTTTCTGTTAGAGTAGTCTGCAAGGAATTTTTAAAGTCTGCCAACTCATCTTCCAAAAATATGTTCACATTTACCTGTTTCTTCCCCATCACAGCTCCAACATTTATAGTCTAGCCGAGGAAAAATTCTGGGAGTCTGTTTGGGGTAAAAAAAATACCTAATCAAAAACTTCAACGCAAAAATCCTAAATCTTGTAGACGCTAATGCATATTTGGGAGCCATACATAAATCTCCTCATTGGTTAAGCAATTCACAAAGAAACAACCTCTCGTCCCCAGTCCTTTCAAACCTCTTATTGATTCCTGTAGTTGTGCAGTATTTCATACGTCCTACTAATTGCCATTTTTAACAGCAGTTTCTGTTCAAGTTTCTACTAAACACTCTACCAGGGCTGCTCTTTCAATTAGGATCCTCCTATTTCTTTCTGTTTGTCTGTACACCATCAGTCCTTGATAGGAAAGGTAATCTGTAGCCTGTAGTTCAAACATTTTTTCGTCTCATTCCACTCTTACATTTTCCTCTGTAATCATTTGCTCCCAATACCTTGGTTCCTTTGCCAGTTTTCTCCAGTAAATTCCAACCCACTCTTGCCTATTCTCTGTATCCCTAATTGCAGTCATCCCTATTGGCAGAATCTCCTTTCTGCATCCCTGTGTTGGCTTTGTTTTTTGAATACTTTCTGCTACTTTATGATTATAATATTATGTATGGTTATTATTCTCCTTAAAGATCGCCATCCAAAATCCAAGTCTCTCCTTGTTTCTTGAGCCCCCCCCCCCATTGTATCATCATCATCCCTCTCAGTTTAAACTATAGCTTTCTGCTTGTGCTGTATATGCCTTAACTGTGTAGCTCTGAAATACCCCTTCAAATCAGGTAGTCCCAAACCACCTTGTTCTATTGGAAGGATTAGCATGTCCCACTTGACTGACTCTTTCCCTCTTCCCCTCCCAGATATAATCATTTAACTTTTTATTAATTGCTATCCACAACTTCTCTGGTTAAGAAAAGTATGTCTGATCTGTGTACAAAACTAAAGGGACTAAAAATATTTTCACTGCTTATACCTTGCTATCCATATTCATACAGGAGATCTTCCAAATTTTCATTTTTTTGTATTAACTTTTGTTTAATGTCTTTCCTCATATCCTTAGCTGCAGTAACAGAATCCTTTTTAATCCACAATCCTATGCACTTCATTTTATCACGTCCCCATAAATATGGGTATTGCTGAACCAGTTTGTGTGTGAGTGCATAGGTTACAGCTATTGCCTTTGTTTGATCTTCATTAACTTTATATCCTGAAAAGTCTTGAACTCTCAAAATGTTCCACAACACCGAAATGTCTTTTTCTGGTTTTATCCAGTAATAAAACATCTGCAAATAAAGTCAGCTTTTTTTGACTACCATACCAATTGTATCTTTGAATTTCTGAGCCACTTATGTCTTGTGCCAATGGTTCAAAATATAACACAAGTAAAGGTAAAAGAGGGCATCAAAGGGGTGGCTCCTCTGCTCAAACAGAAGTCATCAGAGAGGACCGCCCCACTTAATTTTTTGCCTCCGAATCAATCTTATAATTGTATATGGGAATGCAAATGTTTCCATTGCTCTACTTCTAAAATCCCAGCTTACTCTGCCAAATGCTTTCTCTGCATCAGACCCACCAACAACAGTAGAATTTTCTTACATTCTGCTTCCCTCTGGATCATCACTGTTTTATCAATGTCAAATGTTTGCTTCCCCTCCACAAAACCTTCCTGATCCACATCTATCCATTTTGGCTTCATCTTTTTTATTCTTTTAGCCATTATAGACCTAAACATTTGATAATCATGGTTTAGAATCGAAGTGGGTTTATATGAAGCTGGATCTGATGGGTCTTCACCATCTTTAGGTATTACAGCCACCTCCACTTTCTTCCAAGATGTCAGTACTTCTTCTAAAACAAAACCTTCCAGATATTTATCACTTTCTTCCCTCCTAGTTTCCAAACTTCCACAGGAATACCATCTATTCCTGGGAACTTTCCTGTAGATTGGTTGTACATAATCATTTTTATCTCCTCCCCTCCTATCAGTTACGTCTAACCTTAGCATATTTAATTCTTCCATAAACATTTCCATTTGCACTTTTTATTGATTTCCACATTTCTCTACTTTGTACAGATTTTCATAAAATGTCTGAAATATTTCTAATTCCTCTGCAGGATCTTGGTTATTTTCCTTGTTATAGGCTCCCTAAGCTTGGCAACAACCCTTTCTACTTTCTGTTGCCTAAGCTGTTATGCTAAAAAATGTTTGTGCTCTGGAGTTATCAAATAGTTGCTTAACGGCCATCTTTCTAAACTCATGCATATTATTGAGGTTATCCCTTATTTTCTCATTAGCACTTTGCAATTGTGCCTCTTCCTGTTTTCAGTCCCTCTAAATTATTGTTCCATCTTAACCATATCTCTTTTTCTTTTATCTCCACCCTATTTTTAAACTCCACTTTAATTGTATCCTATTCCATAGCTATATTTTCAGAAGAAATTTTTCTTCTCTGATAACTCCTGAATAATTTCCTCTATCCATTCCTTACATTCCTGTCTTTGTAACAGATAGGTGGGGAAGCACCAGTGTCTCATTTTTTATTTCATTATCTTGCATTTTTATTTTAGTTATGATTGGTGCATGATTTGAAGTAGTTATTGGATGCGTATCACAACTTTCAATTAAATGCACATGTTCCTGTAAAATATAATTTCTGTCTAACCTAGCCCAGTTTTTGTACCTTGGAGAGTAATATGTAAAGTCTCTCAGAAGTCCAGCTACTGAATTCACATCTTCCATACCGAATATTTTCATAAATTTCCTCAAAAATCTACCCTCTTGTTATATTTTTCTAGGCTCCCCAGATACATCCACAATGTTGCAAATCAAATTCCAGTCCCTTCCTGTAAGTAATCATCTCTGCTTAAAGCTGTTTATTTCTCCAGGAATTTTCTTAAGCTTCATTGTAGCAGTTTTAGCTGGAACATGAATATATGCCAGTGTAATCTTCCTCCTTTGCCAGTATCCCCTTAGTACTACAAATCTACCACTATTATCTTTTTTACTGTTCTATCACTATTGGAGCTTCTCTCGCAATTAATGTAAGTACTCTCCTTTTTATTTGTCCCAGGTATTCCACTGAATAACCATCCTGAAATCCTTTCTTTATAAAATCCACGTGTCTTCTATAGCATGGCTATTTGCACTCAGCATTTTTTAATATGTTCAGTACTCATTTTTTTGAATTTATCAGTGGGACCATTTACATTTAAAGATAATACAGAAATTGTCATGATTAAGAAAGTTATTCCCACCTCTTATGTATAACAGTTTTTTTTGGATGTCTAGTTTCACCTTCTGTTACATCCATACACTGTTTGACAGGTTGATCTTTTATACAGACACCTCATGAACACCCCCAAAACCTATTAACTTAATACCAACACACAGAAGTATGTACTACTTCAAATAATGAAGCTTAACCCTCCTAATTGTCCCAGATTTCAAGCCACACTCACAGGCTTGAAATAACAATATGCTTTTACTTCCACTAAGTGCTGTCTGTTTTTGTCTTATCTTTATTCCTCTCCCAGATGAAGAAAGCAACTTGAATGCTTTCAGAAAACATCTCCTAGCCATTGAAAGAAAGAAGTATTCTCTTTTTTATTGCCCGCATATCAGATTGTCTCCTTAGAAACATGAGAACCAGATACAAAGTTGTGTTCCACTACACACATTCCACTGTAAACATTTATTTGCTAGAGGGAAGCACTGTTCAGTATTCATTAGATTCACTATCCTTTCATTCGTTTGCTTTCCGCATTGTTATTAAATCAAGACAAGGGCCTTAATCCAGTCATTCCCCTGTGCAAAAAAAAAAAGAAAGAAAGTAAAAGCATACCAGTGTTTCTAATCATGCTCTTTTGTCCAGGCTTTATTCTGTTTTTATGTTGCAGTGTCTACATTTCTTAAAACTGAACAAGAAGAAAGAGAAGGAAAAAACAGGGGCACCTGTTTACTTTAGTATCCCTGTTACATACAAAAATAACTGAAAAAGTTTTACTTTATCACATGCAGTATGTGTTGCATCATAAAGATACTGTTAAGAACAACAAAATGTTTTACTTACCTTTAACTTTTTCTCTTTCCCCCTCCGTAAATGTTCTTTTAAACACTAATGACATGAAGTCGAAGTCCAATATTTCCAGGTTTTCTTGTTTCACCATACTTCATAAATGTAATTAATACTTTGTAATCCCACATTTATTGATCAATTTCCGAGATGCTGGTTTTCTTCCTGTTCTCCATCTCCCAAATCCCAGTCACTGGCTCATTTCCAACATAATCCTGGTTCTTTCATTCAGCTCTTGTGCTTTTCTCTGTCTCTCAAGCATTCCTTTAGAACACTGGAAAAGTTTTCACTGGCATAGTCTCTCCATGGGGTTTATCATCAGAAGAATAAGAAGTTGAACTTCCTGTTTGATAGCGCACTTTTTCTTAGACCGTTGTATCATCTCATCTTATATCATCTCCATAGCATGTTCTGCATCAAAGAATGATTTTGACCCCCCCAGGAAAATAAATTCTGAAAATAGCTGAATACAGCAGCTTGAATTTCATACCTGTTTCTCACCATTCCCTGATTGCTGGAATACATTTACTCCTCCTTCTGCCTACCTTTATTAGCTTTTATTAGCTTCAGTCATCAATGAGGCAAAAATGTTCACATTCTGCAAAACCTCTGGGCACTTCAGAGGTCTGGCCATAGTGCTTTTCCCACCTGCTCACAAAGCAATACTACTACTTAGGAGTAGTATTGCTGGTGTTGATCTCTTTCCACAAAAAAGCCAGTTTTGTTTAATAAGGCGAACTGTACTCACCTGAATCTCCACCACCACTGCATGAAGCAGGTTGTTAGTGCAGCTGTTGATCACACTTCCCCATTACTTCATCCACACAAAAATACACATGCGCATACGCACACAACCATTGGGCTTCCTCAGTCTCTCCACATAATGCTACAAGAGCTACAAGGACCCCAGCTCTTGATGACTTCATCTCAGGACTGCTGTGATTTGTTGCAGCAAACCCAATGCATTTAAACCATACACCCCCCATCAAGGTAGGTGTCAGTCAAGCTTTTCACCACTTGTTTCTCACCACTTGTTTCTCATATACCATCCAAATGAAACACTTGTGCACATAAATATACATGCATACAAACGTGTATACACACAATTCATGTAAATATAACCCTGTGACTGATGTCTACCCAAGATCTAAGTACCTGCTATACCAGTTTACTGAAGCTGGATTGCGACAATTTGCAATCCCATACACCATTCACTAACATATATTCCAACCCAGCATACTTGCATGCATATATGCACGCATCTTAGATACTATGCATATTCAATTTCTGCATGAACAACACACATGTTCATCACCATACTAGTCTCACACACCGTTTCTGAAACACCACAGTGCAGCTTCATCAGTATCACAACCTTAATGAATGTGATACAATCACAAACTTACAATAAAAACAAATATTGCAGGAGTAGATAAGCTGTCCACATCCAGACATTAATTTCAATTACCACTACAGTAGCAAATATGTGCAAGTGGCAGAAGCATATCAGATTACAGCTGTTTTGAGCAATAAGAAACAGTTTAGCTTAGAGAGGAAAATGTCAGTTATGTTTACAACTGGGATTATTTATGATTTATCACGTGTTTGACGAAACGCAGTGTACATCTACTGTCTCTTATTCCATTTCCTTGCAAATGACTTGACATGTATGCCAACCTAAAGCTTTTTCCTGCAGTGCAAAACCTCATCAACCCCCACTGCAGTTTCTACACTATGCACTAATGTAAAGTTTACATTATATTTGAAACAACTAAAATTCCAAATTACAGCAAATAATTAATTTGCTGTACTAAAATGTATTTTTCCTCTTATACTTTTTGTATACATACTGGGCACAAGCTGCTGCCTTTCCTCCTGCGCTGGGAGTCACTCTTCACCTCCTGCAAGCAATATCTTTTGGCTTTTCCCAGTTAGGGGTCACTACAGCAGATCACCGGTCCACAGATTGATTGGCAGTGGAGTTTTTTATGGTGTCGAGTTGCCAGCCCAGCACCCAGCATTCACTGAAGGCACACACACACACCTATTTGCATGTCTTTAAAACTCACTTGGCAACAGGGAGGACATGCAGACTCCACACAGAAGGTGCACGAGCCAGGAATTGAACCGGAGAACCTCTTGCTGTGAGGCAACAACGCTAACCTCTGCACCACCACAGCTGATCACTCCTCACCTCCTGGATGTACCTAAATCCCCTCATGTGGTCTGAGAGAACACTGAAGATTCTCATTTCAGCATCATACTCCTGGCCGTAAACCAGATGCATAGCTAGGGCAGGGTGAAGGTGCACAAAGTGTTGGGGGCCTCAGTCAGCCACTCCCGATCTCTTTACTGCATACAGCTTTTAAAAGCTGATATTGCATTTTGCTGTCAAACACACTCCCTGTATGCTCTAAACTGTAACAACTGCTAGATACAGTTTTAAATGTTTCTTTTTTTTTTTAACTAAAACCTGAGAGCTGTCGCTTGAAGAGCTGGGGAGGGGGATTGAGCGTGGCTTCATGCAGTAGTTTTTTATGCAGAAGTCCTTTTTTGCTCTTCACTTGAAGAGCTGAGGTGGTGGGGTTCAACTTTGTGGAACTGGCAGAGTGATAATTGAACTAGATATGCCTCTGACCATAAACTTTACCCATTTCCCAAACCCCGGAGCTGCACTGACTTAAGGCTGTTAAAGTTGACAGTGTGCATTTTTGTGTAGCTGTGGAGTTTTCTCAATATGGGAGGCATACCTTGGTATCACCATCTCCCACAACATATTCAAAAAAGTTTTCATGCATAAAACATCTGTATCATGAGCACATTACCTTCTTTCTTATTGTGTGACATAACAAGTGACAGTGCTCCATGTCCCAGTACCACAGTCTGACTAGAAAATGTAGTGGTATCAGAACTTAGTGCTCTTTGGATTTAGCACCTGGGATGCTTCACCAGATTCCCATAGCTCTAATCTAGGCACGCAAAGTACCAACCCTGCTAAGCATCATCCATATCAAGGATGCTAACAATGTGTAGGCTCACTGGGGCATCCCATTGGGCAGTGTATGCATGATTTTATTTCTGCACCCTCCTTGACATGGACTACATCAAGCGTCTATGCTGCAAACTTCCGTAGTGGACATTCTCAACAGGCATGACATGGTAGCTGTACCCCAGCACTGGAAGTTGTGATCTCTGACATCCCACAGCCTCCTACCAGAGAATGGAGTGACGTCCTGTGACCCCACTCTGTATTTTTATGTTGCTGTTACATTTCACTGTGTTTCCCCATCTGTGCAAGTGGTAACTGTGCCCTGCCCACCTCCAACCTGTGCTGGTATGGTTTTCTGATGCATAACATGACCAGTCCATGTGCAGCCTTGCAAAATCTTGAGTGTGACAATGCTTGCATTATTTTAGTTTGTGTTGTCTGTGTTGTGCCCTGTAGTTATGGACTACTTGCGGCCTCTTTACCAGTGTTGCAATTTCTTGTGCCCACCTCTGCCAGAAGTGTGGTGCTGCTGCTGCTTGTTCATTCCCAGACCTACTATTCTATACTGTTTAAGCCATTTTGAGCTGTTTTGTTTACTACTGTTTGTGTAAGCCATGTTATAGTTTGTGATTTGATGTAAGTAAGCGTTAGGCAAATTCCTACAGGTACTACTGGTTTATAGCACTCTAACTTCAAATAGTTTTCATTGCTTGTTTTGTTTAGTTCTCTTGAATTTATTGCATTGAGCTGCACTGATTAGTGTCTCAGAAGTTCTGTTTCCATAGTGGGTAGCTCAGTAAAGTAAAGATCTCTCTCCTTATACTACTAGAAGGGTACCTTCTTACAGTATTGGTGAGTTGCTTATTTCTTCTTTATCTAAACTGTTTGCATTGAGTTGTGTATGCTTCCTCTTGGTTGTGATGATCTGTACAACCTGAGTACCAGTTGCATTCAGCAGCACTGGCTTACACTGAATATAAAACTAGTCCAACTAACTTCCTGATATTTCTCCAGCCCCTTTTTAGATCCTCACTTAACCAGTACTGCTAGATTTAAACTTGTCATGGGGAATCAATGTACAAACCCCATCTGTTGCCAGCCGTATAGCACATGGAATTCTGAGGCAGTAAATTAATTGCCTCCTGCTCACTGATGAACTCCTACTACACCTAAAGTACTCCATCTGTGAAAGGTGTAAATGCTTAACTCAGCTGGAGGTGCCCATCTCAGCTGGCTGCATGCAGTAAGCTTAACACTGTCTTAAACCCACCTCTACCTGTGCGGCATTCAGAGACCACAATCCCTATGCTGTCTTATGCTGATGCTATTAAAAAATCTTTACCAAAACCTCCTGAGAATCTGAAGACCAGGCAACATCGTATACCCTCAGATTTACCTCATGTACCTCTCCCAGCATCAACAGCCCATATCCAATATACAGCTCACTTTGACACTGTAGGAAATACAGATACTAAGAGGGGTCACATAACTAAGGCAGCAAGGTCAAGTTGATTCTTCTGACAGCATCCTGGTTGTAAAGGAATCTTTAGTTTGACATGTACATGCTCCAGTCACCAGACTGAGCAAAGACTGGATAACAGTTGCATCTAAGCTGCCAGGATATGTAATATTACTAAAGCCATCATGTCCCTTCACCCCAGGTACACACATAACCTAATTATTGCACATGTGAAATGACTTGAGATGCGTCTCACGGGATCATATGAAGAGGGACATGATCTGCTGTAGGAGTATCCATCTAGAAAGGGAGTGAAGCTAGTATTGGGCAGGATCCTACCATTGCTAGCAATGATGCCTCAGTGCAAACAAAAAAATTAACTTTAATTATTGGCTTAACTACTGGTGTCATCCTAGGGAGCTTCAGTGTATATCAGCCTGGGATAAGATGGTTGACAACTCCAGCTGCTTTACTAGGGTGGTATGCATCTGTCCTCGTGGCTTCTCTTACATTAGCTAAACTTTTTCTTCTAGCATAGTGCATTTTATTTAGGCAAGGTCAGTCTCATCAGCTTATCACAATCAAGACCATGTAAAAGTAGCACTGCTCAGTACTAGTTAATTTACTTATTGCATTTTTTTTTACTGGGAAAGTCTGACTAGACAAGAAAAAATGCCCCTTTTCGGTGGAGGCTCAGGGAGAAAAGCTCCAGAAGTCCCATTAGGAAAAAACATTTTGATAGGTTGATTAAATGAGTATAAATAAATAGTTGTGTTTTACATGTCAAGAATAGCTAGATAAGTTGAAATAACATGCAGGTTACTAAAGGATGAAGCATATAATATATAGATGTCTGGAGAGTGAAGTTACACAAAGTAAAAAAAGGTCCAACTTCTACATAGTTTACCAGGACAAGATTGTCTGACAGTTAAGTATGGGCTTAAATAGTGGGTCGGCCAGAATCCCAAAGTCTGGGTCCAGCGTCGGCTGTTCAGCCATGCTCCCTGATGTCAGAGCGTCAGGAGTACAAAGCTGACAGCCGACGCCATGTTCTCCAGTCTTTCTTGCCGTGCGGTGATAGCAGTTCGCAAGTGCCGGTCGGCTGACTCCTGACAATTTTTTATAAACTTACTTCAGTCCGAAGACTTTCTTCTCCTACTCAAAGCTAAGTACCCGTTGAAACTTTTTCTTGCTCCAGTCCAATGTCAGAAAAAGTTAATAATTGTATTTCATGTGGGAAGCAAATACCTCATAAGGATTTTCATTCTTACTGTATTCCTTGCTTAGGCCCTGACCACGACATAGCTAGTTGTCGGTTTTGTGCTAGATTCAATCAACGTACGATTAAACGAAGGTACGATTTTGCATTTCATTACTTCGGTAGGCGTTTTAATTATAAAATGTCGGATACGGTTCCGGCTACCGGAGTTCACAACGACGCAAGGATAAAGACAGGCCCCCGAGGTCCAAATCAGACGATGTTGTACAAGCAGAGCCAGCTTGAGGTTCGGCCAGCGTCAGTGAGGCACTTTGCAGCCCCTGTCGGCCATTTCGAATCGATGGCGAACGGACTCACGAGGAGCCAACTAGGCCTTTGAATATTTCTGTTGCAGGACCTTCGGACAATGCTCCTTCGGATGGGTCCGGAGCCGCTGTGCAGGTACCGGCTTCCGAAGGGGTTTTCAGGCCTAATCAGCTTCTAATAAAGGCAAAGCCAAAGACAAAGGCAAAGACTCCTTCCAAATCAAAGACTGCAGCCCAGGCATCTTCTGATCCGGCACCCAAGTCTCAGAAACAGTTACTTAAGATGGCGGAGGACTTGCTTACTATGATTAGGGGTTCACATCCCCCTCCAGATAAAAGGCCAAGGCAAGAAGTTTATTATGACTCCTCTGATCAGGCTTCTGTTTCTTCAGTTTCTTCTTCTGACTAGGAATATTCTTTCCCTCCTTAAGAGGATTCTGATGCTGAGGAATCCATTCCTTCAGCTTCTCCCCCTGAGGATTTCTCTTTTGGGGAAACTTTGCATGAAATGAGGGAACATTTTCACTGGGAAGGACAGGAGTACTCGAAATCTAAGAAAAGACTAAGGGATTTTCTTCTTCTTCCCCAACATAGACCCCTGGCTATTCCTCCTATTTTGGATATTGCGGATGATGCTTTTTTGGAGGCTAACTTAACTCCTGACTCTTTTCCTCCAGCTCCTGTTAAGCCAGACAGATGTTATAGGGTTCCTGATTCCCACCAGTTTTTATACAAGAATCCTACTGCTGACCCTGAAACCATTTCTCAGGGTCCTAAGGGGGGTTAAGGCCGTTTCTGCTAAAAACCCCATTCCCACTGAGAAGGATTCCAGATCTTTAGAAAGATGGGGCAAAAAAGTGTACACTTCTGCTACTTTATCTATTAGGGCTTTAAACTGTCAGTTTCATATGCTGAAATACCAGCAATTTCTCCTGTCTGTTTTAAAACAAAAGCTTACTTCCATTTCGCCTGTGCAGATAAGGAATTACATGACTTAATGCATGCCACTGAACAAGTTGGGAAGCATGGTTTACACTGTGGAGGTGATGCCTTGGAGGCTTCTTGTAGGGCTGCCGCCTCTGGCACAGTCATTAGAAGGCATGCATGGTTAAAGGAACAAAATTTGCCAGATCAAGTAAAAGCTAAATTATTGGATGCTCCTGTTCAGCATAATGTTTTGTTTGGATCTAAAGCTGAAGAGGTGATAAAGAAGATGGAGGACAAAGCAAAATCCATGCAAACAGTTAAGGATTTCTTACAAGTACAGCCACCCAGATTTAGTAGGAATTGGCCTACAAAAAATTGGTCCTTTCCCAATTCAGACAGGCCTCAGAGGGGTAGATACAGACGATCCCGAGGAAGGCCTCAAACACAAGCCTCTTATAGACCAAGACAGTGGACTGCTTCCACCCCTAGGGGAGGAGAGGACAGGTCGCAAGCTCATAGAAAACAGACTCAATGACTCCCTCTGTTGGGCTGCAGGAACTTCTTGCCTGGAAGCCCCTCTCAGAGGAAAACTTTCTCTTTTTCACCTAAATTGGACTCATATAACCCAAGACAAGTGGGTTCTGGATGTGGTTTCAAGAGATTACAAATTCCATTTTCATACCCTTCCAAGACCAAGCGGATGGCCAGATCTTCCAAAACATCAATGGTTAGAGGCCTTAAACCAGGTGGAAGCTCGCTTGGCTATGAAAGCCATAGAACTAGTTCCACTTTCAGAGATGGGGCAAGGTTTTTACTCAAGGCTCTTTCTAGTCCCCAGGAAGCAAAATTCATGGAGACCCATTCTGGATCTGTCAGTCTCGAACACTTTTCTTGAGATACCAAAATTCAAGATGCTTACTCTACAGCAGTTACTTCCAATGCTGACCAAAAATGCATGGATGGTAACTTTGGATTTAAAGGAGACATATTTACACATTCCCATCAGGCAGGAATGCAGAAAATACCTCAGGTTCAAGGCTGGATCGAGGCACTATCAATTCTCTGCGCTGCCCTTTGGATTGTCTACTGTGCCCAGGGTCTTCACCAAATGCCTGGCTCCAGTAGTAGCTTATTGCAGACTCAAGGGAATTCAAATTTACCCTTATCTGGACGACTGTCTTATTCAGGCAGACAGCAAGGATGTCTTACTCCAGCATCTAGAGTTTGTTCAGAATCTTCTCAAGTTCCTGGGATTCACTGTAAACATAAAAAAGTCAAATTTGACACCCTCACAACAGATAATTTTTCTGGGCGCTGCTCTAAACACAACAACCCAGATGGCATTTCTGACATACGAAAAACAATTACAGCTGGCTTCAACTTTCAAAACCTTGGCAACATTAACTCAGCTATCTGCAAGGAGATTCCTGCAGGCTTTGGGTTACATGGCCTCCTGCATCCTTCTCGTACCATATGCAAGACTACATATGAGGGAAATACAGTGGTACCTAAAAAGTGTATGGTCTCAGCATTGCCACAGTTTAGACATACAGATCTCCGTCCTGCCTTGTCTTCAAAAGGAATTCCTTTGGTGGTCCAAGGCATGTACTCTAAACAAAGGAAAACCCTTCTGTCTGCCTCCTGCCACTCAGATACTAACCACGGACGCCTCAGATTATGCATGGGGAGCCCATTTTCAGGGCAACTGTCTGCAGGGCCTTTGGACAAAGGATCAGAAGCACCTGCATATCAATTTAAAGGAAATGTTAGCCATTCAGAAAGCTCTATTGGCCTTCAGGAATCTTCTACAACCAGGACAACTACTGATACGGACAGACAACACCACAGTTATGTGGTACATAAACAAGCAAGGGGGATCTCATTCCTATCCCCTTTGCAGACTAGCCATGAATCTTTGGAACACAGCTCTAGCTTGCAATCTGGACCTTCAAGCTCAGTTTCTACCAGGGAAGCAAAACTTCCTGGCAGACAGTCTGAGCAGAAACCTATCGGACCCACATGAATGGATGCAGGACACCGAAATATTCAAGATGATTACAGCAGTCTGGGGATGTCCTCACATAGACCTCTTTGCATCCCACCTCAATCATCAACTACAGATTTTTTGCACCAGGACATTCCACGAACTAGCTTGGAAAGTGGATGCACTATTATTCAGTTGGAGAAACCTCTCGGGGTATGCCTTTCCACCTCTTCCACGAGTATTATTAAAGATCAAACAGGACAAGCCCAAGATGATAATCTTGCTGGCCCCAAATTGGCCTTGACAGTTTTGGTACCCAACTCTGAAAAACCTTTGCCTGGAGCCCACTTGGGTTTTACCACAGATTCCGAACCTTCTGTCCCAACACCAGGGTCAGGTTCTGCACTCCCATGTCAAAACTCTCAGCCTGGCGGCCTGGTTAATCCAGGGTCTTTGATTCATTCTCTCCTACCCAAGCAGGTTATGGATGTCATTTTAGAAGCCAGACGTCCTAGCACTAGAAAGTTTTATGCAGGAAAATGGAAAAGATTTTGTTCCTGGATGCAGGCTCAGGATTCTGATCCTCTTATTCCTAACATTCCTCTGATTTTACTTTACCTGACAGACCTCTTACATAAGGGTCTTTTTCTCTTCCATAAAGATACATGCCTCTGCTATTTCTGCTCATTATAATACAGACCCTCCAATCTTTTCCCACCAGCTCATGAGACAGTTTCTCAGAGGAGCTAAGAACTTAAGGCCCCCTAGATCTCCTCCCATTCCTGCTTGGGATCTCAACTATGTTTTGGAAAAACTCACCTTACCTCCCTTTGAGCCTGCTGCCACATCTGACATCAAGTTTTTATCTTGGAAGACAGCTATCCTGTTAGCTCTGACCTCTGCCAGGAGAGTTTCGGAGTTGCAAGCTCTCATGGCTGTGGAACCTTATATTATTTTTCATCAAGACAGGGTGTCTTTAAGGACTAATCCTACTTTCATGCCTAAGGTGATTTCCAAAGTGGCTTTAAATCAAACTATTCACTTGCCAACTTTTTTCCCCACTCCTCAAAATAAGGGGAAAGGATCTTGCATTCCTTGGATGTACACAGACAACTACGTTTTTACCTGGACAGAACCAAGGACATCAGGAAATCAGAGCAATTGTTTGTTTCTTATGCTTCAAGTTCCCAAGATAAAGCTATTTCAAAACAGACCATTTCCAAATGGATTGCTCATGGAATCAGATTTTGCTATTCACGCCATGGAAAGCAAATCCCAGGGACTATAAGGACTCACTCTACCAGAGCTGCTGCCACTTCAGCTGCCTTCCTCAGAGGAGTTCCTACCAAGGACATTTTGGAAGCTGCAACTTGGAGTACAGTGCATACTTTTTCTAAGCACTACAATCTACCTCTTTACTCTAAGCCTAGGGCAGGCTTTGCTTCTGCAGTCTTGCAGGGCCTTTTAGCCGCCCCCTCTACTTTATGACCACCTCCCTTTCATTCTGCTTTGGGATTCAACCCTACAGTCATGACTGCAACAGTGAAACACGATGGACATACTACAGTTGTGTACACTTACCATAAATGTAGATGTTCGAGTGTCTTCACTGTTGCAGTCTGGGTTTCCCTCCCTCCTGTCCCCTCATATTTTTTCTTTTGTGTGGTCCCTTTTTTCACCCTTCTTCTGAGGTGTATTTGCAAAGGGTATGGGGTCTTACTCATTTTGGAACTCCTGACATTGGGGCAAGAAAAACTGGAGAACATGACGTCGGCTGTCAGCTTTGTACTCCTGACGCTTTGACGTCAGGGAGCATGGCTGAACAGCCGACGCCGGACCCAGACTTTGGGATTCTGGCCGACCGAGGACTGCCTGCCGGCAGGGGAGAACCCTACAGTCATGACTGCAACAGTGAAGACACTCGAACATCTACATTTATGGTAAGTGTACACAACTGTACTTTTCCTACTTTTGTTATGCAGAAGTACAGTGTTTGGCCTTCAGAATTATTTGATTTGGAATACTGATATAAGTAGTTTATCAGCTGTGCGAAGAGGCCTTTTGAGGGTGTATGGCTGGAGGGTATTTGTAGGCTGGGACACTTTTTTCAGGTTAGTATATGAGTTTGTTGGTAATGACAAGTTGTGAGTGGAATAATGAATGCCTAAGTTTGAGCCATCTCAGCTGTTTAAAGGGTATGCAGTGATGGGTGCTAAACTTGTGATTAACTTTTCTATCTTATTGTAACATTGTTTGAGTAAGGAGAGACTTATAGTGTGGAGATTAATTAGGACTGAGGCTACACATAGGAGAGTTGGGAGTACAAAGGTTGTAGCTATAGCGATTCAGGCCTGATCTGTTAAGAATGGTTTGACTCCATAAAGGGAACTAAGTTTCTGGTGGGTTTTTTAATAGTTTTTTATACTGAGGTCAAATTTTAGTTTTTCATCAATTGTGACTTCCAAGAGCCTAGTATGTGTTGCAAGTGCAATTCCAGTATTGTTGGCTTGTGAGATGCATTTTCTTTTTTCTTGCCATATGCAGGTTTGGGTATGAAAAGGATTAGCTGTTTTCTTTGGGTTGAGTAGGAGTTGGGAGTCTGATAGCCATGCTTCAGATGAGGAGAGGGATGCCTGGGTTGGCAGTTTGTTCAAGTATTTAGCAGAGCAGATGAGAGATGAATCATCTGCCTATTGAATAATGGATGCCTGACTGGAAGCAAATGTGTAGGTCGTTAGTGAAGATGTTGAATAGTAGGGGACCCAGAATGGATCCTTGAGGAAGTCCAACAGTTAGAGAGAAATGGGGGGGGGGGGAGACTCTTTTTGCCATTTATCTGCTTGGACTCTGTTAGATAGCTGCTGAACCAGACTAGAAGCCTAAACAAAAATTGTTTTCCTTGCAGGCATTCCCAATCTTTAAAAATATTAATATATGCATAGTTAATGAAGCAAGGTTTCAGATCTTTGAATGCACCCCTGCATTGCAGGGTTTTAATAACTACCAGTCTTTCAAATCCAATGCTGAACTGGGCTTTGTAAATTCTTGGGACATATCTATGTTCCTAAGAAACCATTTCAACTCCAGACTCTTAATGCAGGACAATAACTTAGAATTGCTTAACATTTTCATGATGAACAAAACCCTGTACCACATAGTAACCAACTACCGTACCCCCTCTATGACGCCAGCAGATCATGAGGCATATCCTAAAGAACTGACATCCCTCACCAAAGAAACAAACACTATCCTCTTCAGCTATCGCTCCATTAACAGGGGAACTTACACCATGGCCATAAACAAGTATGCAGAGAATTTCCTGGATTTCATTAATGCCAGCTCTTTGGAATAATTAGTCCAAATCCCAGTGAGGAGCTTAATATTTTAGATTTGGTCCTCTAAAATATACCTCCCTTGTGTTCAGAGCCTACAGTTACCAAACCACTGTCCTATCAGACTGTTGTACAGTCATTTACTTTAGTTGTGTGACCTGAGTCACCTCAACATCAAGGACTATTCCAAGGCACATCAAGGACTATTCCAAGGCAAATGTACAGATGAACTGATGAAGTTCAAACACCCTCCTCACCTAGAAATCTCTGCTTCATATGCTGCAGTCTTCAAGGATAAATTGTACGTCCTCCACCATGCTAGCATTGTGGCCTCAGTCACCATAAGACCAAAACTTTGTGCCAAGCTTAAGAGCAAACCATTTGTTGGACCCCCCCCTCAGTAGCAAATACCGTAAGAGAAATAAACTACTAGCTCGTAAAATCAGCTGGAGAAGAACTCAAAGTAAACAACAAAGAAATTTGAAAGAAGATCATATGCAAGAGCAAGCCGCTTCACTGGCATAGAGGGATAAAGTCCTGACAACAGCCTAGGTGACATTAGCAGCTTGGGCAATTGAAAGAGTGGCAGTGAAGGGAGGGTAGTCCTGTGGATCTCCATGATGAAAATCCCTGGTGGATGTTGGGGATTGCACATGTTAGGTGTGCCTAAGAAGGGAAAAATAGGGTGGAAACATGTCTGAGCTGCTGGGATGGTGGGGCGAAATGCTGCACATTTTCATTGCACATCTGGATCCCACACATACCATTGGGACCACAAGGGAAGGGAGAAACTGGTAAGCCACAAAATAAAAAGACCCCACCCCTCCCCCGAACAGAAGCTTAGATGTGTTGAGCACCTGGTGTCCTTGGTTCACAACCAGAAACAGCATACTGGATTAAAGTCTTGGGGGATCAAAGACAGTGTCTGGTAGATCCAACATTGACTGGTGCTGGGGTGTCAGGCTGGTAAATGTTAAGTAAGGGAGTGAAAAAAATTTACTTCAAGAGCAAGTATGAATTGCTGATTGCCACCAATGCTAAAGATAGCCATAAAGCCCTTCTTCATCTATGTCAGGAACCTAAGAAATAACAACCAACAATGCTCAGACGTAACAGAGTAACATCACATATGGAGACTTCCATTGTAGTGCCTCTGTAGTTCAGTCACTCTGTGCATCCTCCCTTGTCCGTTAGTGATTTTCTTCATTTCTTTTTTACATTTCCTTCTCTCATATTCAACAGAGAAATGTGAAAAAGGGAGAGTATCTACTGCTCCAGGGTTAATATCCAAAAAGAAAGGAAAAGCACTGACATACCATTCAAAAAAAAAGATTACAGAGAAGCCACCAGTTCAGCAGGGAAAATGTACGATGGCCAACTCAATACACATGTCTGAAAGACCTTAGGATGTGGGGCTCTTGAGTGAAAAGGTAATAAATTATATTGTGAGATGGTGAGAATCTGTGACTTGTTCATGGACTGTATTAGAAAAACAGATGAGGTTGGATAAAACAGAATGGGCACTTAGTAACCAGTTGGATGACACAGGCTAAAAAGGACAGAGTTAAATGTAGCATAAAATAGAAAAAAATGAATTGGCAAAGAATGATTTAGAATTGAAACTAGAAGACAGAGGAAGGAGAGATAACCTATGGTTAACTAGTGTTCCAGAGAATTCTGAGGGGAAGGATTGTTTGAAATTTACACTGGAGCTGTTTAGCAATTGGACTGGCTTCTGTAAGTAAAAAGTATTACTAGACCATGTGCATCAAGCATACACCAACAGTGTCGGGGAAGAGATTCCCGAGAATTATTGTAATAAAGTTGCAGAACTATCTTCACAAGGAGCAGTTATTAAGCAGACTGTGGAAAAGGGGGAAAACTTTAATGGTTGGTCAGCAATAGGTGGTAGTCAACCATGATTTCTCACTGGCAAGAGGTTGCAGAGGAGTTGCTTCACTCCATACTTTAGGATTTGAAAGTAACTTAATTTGAATTGGTCTTCCCAGCAACACTAAAACTGTTTTCCTACATGGAACCAAATCCTTTGTGAACCGGGAGTTAAAAGCTGAAGAGCTGGACAAAGACAGGCAGTTCAGTGAGAAGGGAAAAGGAACAGAACCCATTAAAAAGAAGGAAGAGTTGAAATAGGACCAAGTCAGGAAAGTGAAAGATGGCCTAGTGAAATTGACTGAAAGATGGCCTAGTAAACCATTCCTGGTCTTTAACAGAAAAATTGAGCATCAGAAGAAGTTAGCAAGCCAAACCAGAAGAGTCAGAGACGGTCTGGCAAATGGGAATGAGGAATGTTTGGTTTATGAGGAGGTGGAAGAAGCAGAGGAATCAAGTTGAAACCAAGTCCTGCTTTTATGCCAAAAATGTGCATTTTTCAGCACGTTGGGTGAAAATTCAAAACTTAACCAAGCTTCCACTTGGGATATCAAATTTATTAAATGTTTTTGTCTAACCTGAAAGACCTCTGCAGAAAATTTGAAGAAACAATGCACTCTATAAATTGCATTCACATCATCATGTGATTGGAAACATCAGTCAAATTACTTGATTATATCACATTTGCTCTTTAAAGCATTGACAATGGAAATAGATGCTGACGCACCTCCAGGTTTAAATGAATCTAACAGTAACTGCCAGTAAAGCTCACTGTTCAACAAATGGTTACACCAGTCACCCCATCTGTCACTTAAAAACTTTTTCCAAAATAAAAATTATAAACTTGTTAAAAGTCTGGCAAACCCTTGAATGCTTAGCAAGGGTATTAGTGACATTTTTCTTAATAGAATAAACATGCCGATATATTCTTTAATTTATTTTTCATCTTGCCCATGTAAAATGCTGGATAGGACAAGCTTAGGGATCTATAAACCACACCCTCTATCTTACAGTTAATATGACCATTGCTGTTATAAATGTCTAGACTGACCATAATGAATTTCCCAACATGAATAAACCTACAAAACTTAAGAGCACCACATTTGAACATACCAGCCTTCCTATCACTAGTTTGAACTCTAACATTTCGGGATTCTCCTCGCCATGTTAAATCCACCCCGATAGATTAAGATAGGTCAAGTTCCAAATCGGTCAATAACATTACCACTATGTTTAAACAAGATAGAATATTTTGTATAATGTTGAATATTCCTATTATCTATCTATGGTAGGGACATATGTCTAAATCTACCAATTGCTGCAGTTTTAGCTGTTATTGATTTATTTAAAATGGGTGCAAAAGCCTCAGAACATTTGACAACCTCAACTAGAACCCCATTCAAGAGCTCCTTGTCATAGTCCCTTTCCAAAAATAATTTCTTCAAATGTTGGGCCCCAAATTCAAATTGCGTCTCCTAGGACTCAGTTGGCGATTTCAAAGAACTGAAGGAGTGATGGCAGAGAAGACATTTACTTGTTACATGGACAGGTATGGACATTGGTCCAAGCTGGACAGGTTTTACATCACCAGTAAACATGTATACTTGGTCAAAATGATGGTTACACATCCTAGACTATTGTCAGACCATGCACCTGTAGAATGTGAGGTAGAGCTACCTGGGGATAGTGGCATAGCAAGATGCTGGAGAATGGGAAACAATTGGTAGGCAACAAACTCTTCATGCTCACTTGATTGGCTGTTTGAAATAGTTTTAGTAAGGATGATAGAGTACTAGAAAGATGGAATGAAATGAAAGAGCGTATTAAAATGGATATGGAAGAGCAAGACAAAAATAACTGGTAATAAATTGTCAAAAGCAGAAAAATCATCTACAAAAAAGTTTGAGTTGGAAGAAAAAAGGGCAGTGGTCTAAGGGTGTTATATAATATTTAATGTGGTTTTAGAGGATAAAAAACACTTTGCCGGAAAGAAGCTGCAGTTTCAGGGAATGGTTTCACTAATTCAGGCTCCTACAGACCCATTGCCTTTCTAAACCATGATTATAATGTTTTTACATCTATTATAACAGGTCAAATAACAAAAGTACTGCCAGGGATAATCCACTCAGATCAGTGTGGCTTCATTAAGGGGAGGCAAACATCTAACATATTATTTGTAAATACAGTACATAGAGGAGCAGAATCCAGCAAGAGGCCTGTCTTGATGGTGTGACTGGATGCTGAAAAGGCCTTTAATAGGGTCCACTGGGATTTTCTTTGGGAATTTGTATGCATTCCCACAGGAGTTAATGGTGTTGCTCAATGAAATGTGTAGTGGAACCAATACTAGGTTAAAAGTTAATGGGAGAATTACTCTGATGGTCACAGTAGGGCGCTGGACGAAGCAGGGGCGCCCATTATCCCTGCTGCTGTTCTCCCTGTATTTGGAGACACTTGCAGAAAAAATAAGGATTTCAAAGGTGTGAGGTTGGCAAGTGTGGGCTGGGGAATTTAAATGATCAGTCTTGTGGATTACATTGATTTTCACCAACACAGACAGATTTAGAGAGGCTTTTTCAAGTATTCAGACAGTTTGGTATACAGGGTTAATGAACTAAAAACAAAGCCCATCTCTGAAAATTACGCCCCATCTCACAAGATGGTACAGGATTTTCCAGCCCTGTGGGAATGTTATAAGATGAGATACCCAGGGGTTTGGATTGCAGCTCATGAAAATGATTTCCCAGTAGAAACGTCATTGGAGATGATGGAAAAAATACAAGACTTTTAAGGAGATGGGAAAGTGGTGCAGGCCATAAAAATACTTACAGTACCACTTGTCTTGTATTTTGGGCAGGTATTTGTGTATATTGCAGGTGAGAATAAGTGGAAAACACTGACGAGGATCATTTCTGAATATATATATATATATAGGATGGGCATAGGCCCAGAGTGAAATGGGAGGCCTTGTGATGAGGGGGAGAGCATAGGATGCCATTAGAATATATTGCAGCTACACAACTAAGGTTAGGGTACTCTCTGCTAGATAAAGCATTCTGCCAGCTGGAAACATGTAATTTTGGATGAGAAGTAGGAAAATGAAAATGTTGACAAATTGGGGAATCTGGGCAGTAACAGCAGAAGTAGTTAAAGATCACGGTAAAAACCAGCTGAAATGTATGCTAGAAGAGAGATTTATAAAGAAAGGAGGCAAATGTTCGGGATTGAACTGAAGCATATTGGGGAAGGAAAACCAGCTTTTAAAATGGACATATCCATTGTTAAAAATTTGCTGCAGAAAAACAAAATATTTTTGGGAGTAACTAAGAAAAGGAGGTAAAAAATGAAATAGTAAGAGATCAGAGATGAATATGGGCTACAAAAGAATAGCTGGATGCAAATATCTGACCTTCTGGGCATTCTGGAGAGTTATGAAAAAGAAACCATAAAAAGAGGCAAAAGTAAGTGTTTACTGATTCAAATATAACAGGAGGCAAGAGGACAACAGGGTTTAAGAAACAGAACTGGGAGTAGATTATACAAGGCTTTGTTGAAAACTGAAAAGGAATGCATTTAGGACATGGTGTTAAGGTGGGAGGTTTAGTGTAACTGGTCTGGCAGACCATTGCTGGAAGATGTATAAAATACCATTAAAAAGAAAATGTAAAAATGTTCAGATGAAAGTGTTTGTATAACTGTTTATACTGAGTAGGCTAAATAAGATGTTTCAGCAGTTAATGCCAACTGTTGTGGATGTCAGGAGAATGTACTGGGAGAGTGCAGGCACATTTTAGGGCTGTGACAATATATCCAGTTGCCACATAGAGATTTGTCATTTCACTCAGAAAATATTGGGAAACAGCTGTGAGATGGATGAGGGCTCAGTACTTCTTAAATTACATAAGGAAGCCGGTTAGCCATGCATCTAAAAGGAACTTGTTGCTCTGCAATGGCTAGTCTCTAAAAAGGTAATAACAAGAAAATGGAGATCATTGGAAGCTCTAACTTTGGAGGAAGTTATAACATTAATTAGTGAGCTTAGGCAACAGGAAGAGCAATTCCTGAAAGGAAAGAAAAGCAGATATTACAGAAATAAGTAGAGAATATGGGGCAGTGCAGTAGCATGAGATATAGTGGGGAAGATTCATTAGGAAATTACTTGGAGAGGGGAGTAAAGCGATTAGGGGTGGAAAATTGTCATGCTAGGAAAAGGAGGGAAAGTAGCTGAAAAGAAATTAAAGTGATATTATTCATAAACATTATTGAGATCAGAAGTTACTTGAAGAAATAATTTCAATTTAGGCTCTGGCTGGCCAGTTTTGTGTAGCCAAGAATGAAAGGGTTTTAAGACGATTAGTCAATAACAATGTGATAGATGATTGTAGATATATAGATGTAAATGTCATGCCAGTAGCCACTAAAGAGTTTGTACATCATGCATGAGGACTGCACTCATTGTTTCATTGCTGATGTGTACATAGTAAAAGGCAGCAGTTAAAGAAAACATAACATCACATACATGAGGACATAGTCAACCTATTATTGGACCATTTCTGCTTGATTGTTTCTCCTTTATTTGCCCCACATTACTCGCAGCATAGGATATCTATACAAATCCCCATTCCCCTCTGAGCAAGTTGTAAGTGCTGTATCCAAGGCTAAAAGCACCAGCACAATAAGGTCTAAGAATATGCCAGATTCTTTGTTGTCAGCACCATACACTGCCTAGCTGACTCCTTATCTCTATTTTATCATAGCACCTCCACTAGATTTTTGCCAGAAGAATGGAGAACTGCTGTAATCATACCACTTCACAAAGGGGGTCCCACAATTGACCCGGGAAACTATAGATCTATCAACCTCACCAGCCTTATGTTTGGAGTGCATTATTATGGATCTCATAAATAAGGACATAGGCAGTCTAAAATCTGGGCTCTAACCATTTTGTATTTGTCAAAGGCAGATCCTGCTTGTTAAACATGTTGTACTTTTTTGAACAAGTCACTAAGGTATTAGACTTTGGTAATTTGGTCAACACATCATGTTTGGACTTGAACAAAGCTTTTGATACCATTCCACACTTGGGCATCACTGATAAGCCAATCCAGTTAAATGTAACCCCCCCATGTTATCTGCTGACTAGCAAACTAGCTCACCAACCGAGCCCATTCCATTAGCTTTTCAAGCACACTGTTAACTAAAAAGGTAGTTACTAGTGGTGTCCATTAGAAATTGGTCCTGAGGCCACTTCTCTTTGGTATCTACGTCTGACATTAAAGCAGACACCACTAGCCTATGGCTGATGAAGTTTACTGATTTCTACAAGGTCTGAGCTGCTACAAATACCTTAGATAGCCTATTTATTCCTCTTTGAGGATCTAACTCATGAAAACACTGGTGCTTGGACCACAGCGTCAAAATAAATGCCAAAAATGTAACACTGTGTTCTTTGACAAACCTAGACACTCCTGTTCCTATCATATAGGCAACACCCCCCCCCCAAAACAAATTGACTGCCATTAGTGGCCTGAGCTCATACATTGGTCACATGGTGCTCAAAGGATAGTTCAATGTTATTAGGAAATCCTTTCATTTAGCCAGATTTAAACTGGAACATATTTTCTAGATACAAGGAAGTCTTTGTTTCCTCTAATCCTCCCGTAACAGATCCCTTTGATATATATTTAGCTAGGCATATGACCCAGCTCAAGAGACTGTAGCATTTCTTTACCAAAAAAAATATTAAGGACATGTCCTTAAGTTATCCTGGCGACCTTAAAACTCTCTCTTCCACTTCATACTGTCCATTGACAAGGAGATCTATGCCTTGCCTACAGAGCCTTCAGTTGAAAGATCCAGGTCTTTGTAACCTACATATTCACAAAACTAATACCACCCTAAACAGCTCTAGAGACTTGAAATATAACCAAGACATAAATAGGACCTGCTGTCTGGATAGATTTCTTTCACAGATAATGGATTCCTTTCATTGCACCAGATGTCGAACCCATGTGTTACCATATTTTTTCAGAATTTTAAAAAAAGACACTGGCTTGTTGAAGATCACAGTTGAGCAAGGACTGTTTTTTTTCCCCTTTCCAGGAGGTGCAGGGGACAATGTTTGCTTTTCTTTTTATTCTCCATTTCATTTTGTCTCAACAACAGTGTTGTTGACTGCCTGCTGCTTTGTTTTCCAGCCAACCCTCTCATTCCCTGATCTGCTTTTTAAACTTGGTAATTTTTAAGCTGCCTGCCCTTACTGTAAATTAAGCTTTATAAGCTCCTCCCTTTCTGCACTGTTTATCTTGAATTGTTTATTTACCTTTCCTTGTGCTTATTTCGGAAAAAAAGTGTGTTTTTGCCTCTCTGTGTCTGTTCTACTGATTTACTTGCTCTGAATTCATTATCTAGCTAGCTGTTGGATAAAGTAGTGCATTTTTAAACTCTAGCAAGCTCTTTCTTGAGTTATCAAGACAACAGGATTTTCCATCTAGTGGCAGTGGGTGGTAGCCTGGTCTATGTAGGTTGGGGAAACTCTGTATATCGATTCCTGTATGTAGTTGTTTTATTAGCTGGATGAATTTATTAATCAGCATCCCTTGTTTTTATTGCATTTATAAATTCATCACAATTGAGTAGCGCTTCTCTCATTTCCACAAAGCAAAGTACTTTCTTGAATAATCACACTTTTATAAGCTGTTTAAAATACACTACTGTTGTCTTGAATTACTTATTGCATTTCCTTAAGTTTAAGTTTGTTTGTGGTAGCATTTCACTCCGGACACTTTTACTGTGGTTTTACATTAGGAGGACTGGGATTATTCGTCTAGTGGTAGTAGGAATTTACCTGGTTTGTCTGAGTTGGGAAGCACAGGCCAGAGGGCTTATTAGTCAGTTTTCTGTATTTCCAGTGCTAGTATAAATTAGGCGCATTTGCACAAAGCTGCTCCCTGTGCTGTTCCCTTGTCCAGTTGCAAACATCCTCCCTTGCAAGTACACATTAGGACCTGCAACCATGGATGGGCACTTTCCTGCTAATTCTCGAACAGATAAATACAGTATGTGAGAGATGTAGCTACACATTGATACTGGAGGCTAGACTGTCACATACTGACACAAAAAGCAACAAACAGGTTGTCGGTGACTCACACATCACTCACCACACCCACAAAGGACCACACACACACAGAACCACATGTGGAGGTGCTCACATGTAATTTAGCCAAACCTCAAAGACCTCTCAAGCGCAGTCCTCAAACTCCACATACACGCAAGCACCATTCCCTTCACATAAAGTAACATTTAATTTTGTCTCAACTACTAAGGCAAAACCCTCCACAACCCAATATTCTGGTCATAGGAGACTCCATTGTGAGACACACAATGTTGTCCCCCTTACCAGGGTGGATGAGGAGGAGGTTAAAGTTAGTTGCCTGTCAGGGGCCAGGATCCACCAGATCATGCAAGCACTCGGGTCACTTATCCCTAAGTAGCAGTATGACTCAGTCATAGTCCACGTGGGCATGAATGACCTAAGACTTACGTACTTGGACTATATGAAGAAAGACTTGACTGAGTTCTCAGAATGTGTCACTGGCAGATATGAACCTAGCACTGAGCAGCATTCTACTGTCTCCAAGGATGATGCTACAATATCAGCAAAAAAATGATTGATTTTAACAATTGACGCAGCTACTGGTGTCATTCCAAAGGGGTCCAGAACTTGTCAATCTGGGAGGACGTGGTTAATAGGCCACGCTGCTTTACCAGGGATGGTCTTCACCTATCTCCTCTAGGCTTTCAGATATTGGCCAAAACATTATCCACCCTTGTAGTGACTTTTTAGGCAGTGCCATACAGATGAACCTTTGAACATAAAAAAAAGCTACTCAGAACAAGCTGAAGGTGTTACTGCTCAGTGCTACGAGTGTCAACAAGAAACTGCCCTCCCTGGAAGCTCTCCTCAACCTGGATAATTCTGATGTCTGTGCAGTTACTGAAATGTGGTTCAAAGCCACAGAAAGCAGTCAGACAGTGCATGGTTATAACACCTTTCATACGTTCTGACCATCCATAAAACATGAAAGAACAAAAGGCAGAGATGCATCTATTTACACCTCAAGGCTGGTCAAACAATATGATATACTTGAAATACTCTATGTCCAACTAACCATGGAAAAAAATGCATTACCATGTTCTTGCTAGCTACAGGTCAGCCACCATGAACTAGGAAACCCATGTAAATCATACCTGAAATTGCTAGAATCACTCACCATCCAGCCCAATGCCATACTTATGGGAGATTTTAACTACCTTCCATTTAATTGGGTGGCATACATGATCACTAATATGCAGTCCCAAAAATTTTTTGACTTAGTAAATTCAAATGCCCTGGAGCCACTAGTGTGTATTCCCACTAGGGGAGCAAATGTCATAGGTCTGATATTCACAAATATGGGAGATTGCTTCACACCACTGCCATGTGATGTCTTCATAGTAAGATCAGATCACAAAGAAAATTCCCTTGAAATAAATGTAAAATTAGCTCCCTCCACCTATCTCCAAATCTTTAAGAATTTCTGTAAGGTAAATTACTGCCCTATTAAGGGACAGCATAGCTAGTTTCCAAGCTCTCCCAAATGCAGAAAACATTCAGGAAGTTCCAGTTTCTCAAAAGGGGAAAGGGTTTTATTCCAGAATGTTCTCGGTCCCCAGGAAAGAGGGCAGTTGAAGACCCATTCTGGATCTCTCTCACCTAAACATCTTTCTGAAGGTCCCTTCTTTTTGGTTGTTGTTCCTGTGACGATGTGAGGTAGTGACAGCTGTGCCAGGGATAGTAGGGCCGTGCATGTATTACATATGCCAGCATAGGTAGCTGGAGTTTTGTAAAGAATTGTATGTCATTTGAATATCAAACTGATTTGTAAACATGCTTGTGCTAAAAATGTATTTGTAAAGTTGCTTGTGTTAAAAATATATAAACAGTGGGTCCTACTGGACAGAAATAATATACATGTATGTCAGACTGTATTGTTGTAACTGGTGAAATGTATATATTTTAACAGAGGATACTGGAAGGGAAGGGGTTAAGCTCAACCCAGCTAACCTTAAGAAAAATAGCCTGAAATTAATTGACTTGGATTAGGCCATAATGATTGTATCTCACAGGTCTGAATGCAGCCAGAGACGCAATGTTTCTGAAAAGCCTGGGCTGGGATCCTGCTCTGTTATCCTTTGTGGTGAACTAATTGCTACCCTGGTGTGCCAGAGAATGACATGTTAGTTTCTGCAGGAAGGGTGGAAGTGTTTTACAGTTACCAGGTGCTGTAATAAGCCATAGCTCAAGTTCTCTTTGTGTATTTTGACATCAGTGCCAGATCCTGTCTCAGTTTCAAGTGAAGGTTAGTGTGGGAACCCAAGAGTCAGGTGGCCAGATGTGATGTCATTCTTTAGCCAGCACTGAAATTGTATTTGACTAGTGAAAGATGTGAGGGGTGTACTCTGTTTTTGGACCTGACAAGGCACTCATCCACTTTCATCTTGCCTTGCTTTAGTAAGTAACTAAGGAACAGTAGCTCTTCAGTCAGTTTGAAAAATATGGTGAGATTAGCTAACTGTAGTTTTTTTCTGTATCTATCGGAGTCTTTCCATCTGTGTTGTTTTTTTATTTCCTGTGATTGAAACTCTGTTGTTTATTATAAATAGATATTCGGTATTTTCATGTTTTTATTTAATATTAAATATATCCAAGCCTTTCATTGTGGCTGGTCTTTTAGAAAATATTTAACATTTGAGAGTACTTGCATTTATTTAGTGGCATTGTGGCTTCACGTTCCTGAAAGTCTTGCTGCTTGGTTAAACACTGCCATATGTACACATATTAATTTTAATAAGTGTAATTGGGTACCCTGATAAGAGCCTTAAAGTAGCTGGCTTCAAGTGTTCTGGTGGCAGCAGATCTACCTTGTAGTCTGGGTGGAAGTGTGTGTGTGTGTGTGTGTGTGTGTGTGTGTGTGTGTGTGTGTGTGTGTGTGTGTGTGTGTGCCAGCTACTTTGAACAGGGCCACTGAGCACTGATTTCATAGAGAGGGTGGTGGAGGACTTGGCTTGGAACACCCAGCTAAGGACTCTGGTGTATAGTGGACAGTGGGAAGTTTTATTTGAGGCCTGGAGAGAAAGCCCAGCCCGAGGACTGGAGTATGCATTCCCTGTGTGCTGTTAAGGGAAATTGCACTTGGTGCAGAGAGCTGTATCTGAAAATACTGTGTCTATATTTTTCTCACGGTGCACATTTCCCACAGGTGTCAGTGGTGAGGATTGAAGCTCCTTGATCACTGGCCCAGAAGAGGAACATCACAGTCCCTTCAGACTTTGCTTCCTCAGGTATTTATAGTGTCTCTGGACCTCAAGGATGCTTTTCAGGAACTTTTTACATTTCTCTGCTTCCTGGCATTTTCAGTTCTCTGCTTTGTCCTTTGGCCTGTCTACTGCCCTAAGGGTATTCACCAAATGCCTTGTTCCTGTGATTGCTTTTTGCAGGCTAAAGGGTTTACAGGTCTTTCCCTACTTAGACGACCTTCTTTCAGGCAACCTCTCCAGAGATTCTACTCCAGCATCTTCATTTTGCCATTTCCCTCCTGCAAGGGCTCGGGTTCACTATAAATTTCCAAAAATCTTTCCTGACTCCTTCACAGGATCATGTGTTTGAGATGCAGGATCCAGACTGCTTCAGTGATGGCATCCTTGCCTCCTCCCAGGGCCTTAGCTCTCATTGCCTTCTTTCAAACCCTTCCTCTGGCCTCAGTTACAGCCAGGTAATTTCTAAGAGCTCTGGGATTTATTGACTCCTCTATTCCTGTACTCCCTGTAGCTAAACTACACATGAGAAAACTTCAGTGGTTTCTAAAATCAGTTTTGCTTCAGCACTCTCGTCCTCTAGATTACACAGTCCCTATTCTTCTATGCCTCAAGTTGGAAATTCTGTGGTGGATTCTGCAGATGTCCTTCAAGGATGCATCTGCAGTCCTTACAAATGGGTTGTCCTGTCGTCAGGCAGCCCTTCGGTCGGCTGGATTCCAAAGTCTGGGTCTGGCATCGGCTGGTGTCGCACTTCACCCGACGTCATAGCTGCAGTTATTCGGGTATAAAGGCATCAGCCGACGCCATTTTCCTCAGTCTTTCTTGCCGCGTGGCGCCCGAAGCAGAAGCTGTTCGCAAGTGCCGGTCGGTCAGAACCAGAGATTACTACTACCGAATACTACTTCGAAGACTTCTAAAAAGCTAAGTACCCTGTTGGGGACTCTTTCTTGCCTCAGCCGATGTCAGAAAAAGTGAATAACTGTTTAACTTGTGGGAAACAAATACCTCATAAAGATTTCCACTCTTACTGCTTACCTTGTCTAGGCCCAGACCACGACGTCGCAGCTTGTCTAGCCTGTGCTTCTTTTAACCGGCGGACGCTTAGACGTCGGTCGGAGTTTGCTGAGGAGTTTTTCGGCTCCGATTTTGCTTATATTATGCCGTCGGATCCTCCGACTTCGCAAATATCTAAAAAACGCAAGAAAAAGGACCGACACTCGCGGTCCGCGGTTTCGGCCGAAACCGCGGTTAAGCCAACCGCGAGTGTCTCAGTTTCGGCTGAAACCGAGCAAGCGGTTCCTCCTTCAGCTGAAAACTTTCCTTCTGCCGAGGCCTCTACCAACCTCCAGAGGCCCCATACTCTCCTTATGAAGACTCCGATGGTGAAGAGTCCATTCCTTCTGCCTCTCCACCTGAGGAATTTTCCTTTGGGGCAACCCAATGGCAGTGCAACCCTTCCTGATCTTCCATCAAGATAGAGTGTCCATGAGAACAAATCCTTCCTTTATGCCTAAGGTGGTTTCCAGAGTTTCTTTAAATCAGGCTATCCACCTACCTACATTCTTCCCTAACCCGCAGAACAGGGGAGAAAGACTGCTGCATACCTTGGATGTACATAGGCAATTACGCTACTACCTGGACAGGACCAAGGGCAACAGAAAAACTGACCAGCTACTGGTAGCATATGCAACAGGAAGGGAAGGAAAAGCAATTTCAAAACAGACAATCTCCAAGTGGATAGGAAATTGCATTAGATTTTGTTACTCCTACCATGGAAAGAAAACTCCAGAGAACATCAGGCCTCACTCTACAAGGGCAACAGCCACTACCACAGCCTTCTTACGAGGAGTGGCTACCAAGGACATTTTAGAAGCTGCTACTTGGAGCTCCGTGCATACATTTGCCAAGCATTATAATTTACCTTTATACTCTAGATCCCGAGCAGGCTTTGCCACTGCTGTTTTGCAAGGGATCCTAACTACACCATAACTTTATTTGTCCACCTCCCCCAGTTTGGCTATGGTATTCTACCCATTTGTAAGGACTGCAGATGCATCCTTGAAGGACATAGTACAGTTTTGTACCTACCATAAATGTAGATGTCCGATAGGAATGTATCTGCAGTCAGGATTACCCACCCACCTTCCCCTCTGTGGTGCTCCTAGGGTATTTGCCCTCCTTATAGCTATTATGGTGTATTTGCTTGTATATATGTACATACATGCTTATTTTTTGTGTTTGCTCTCTACTATTTGGAATCATTGGCATTTATCCAAATTTAGCCTTCCAAGAGGGCACCTGGCATCTGGGGCAAGAAACACTGAGGAAAATGGCGTCGGCTGATGCCTTTATACCCGAATAACTGCAGCTATGACGTCGGGTGAAGTGCGACACCAGCCGATGCCAGACCCAGACTTTGGAATCCGGCCGACCGAAGGGCTGCCTGACGACAGGACAACCCATTTGTAAGGACTGCAGATGCATTCCTATCGGACATCTACATTTATGGTAGGTACAAAACTGTACTTTATCTCTCAATCCAGAGCTTCCTTTTCAACCTCCACTGCCCTCCCAGTAGCTGTTCACAGATGCTTCAGACGTGGGATGAGAGGCCTCTTTGGCTCCCTGAAAATGCAGTGCCTCTGGTCGCTTCAGCAAAGGAAAGACCATATCAATGTCAGAGCTGAGAGCTCTTCTGTTAGCTCTTCAAACATTTCATCTTCTTCATTCCAGGGCCCCCTCAAGGTACTGACAGTCAATACCAGTTATGTGGTATGTCAACAAGCAAGTTGGGGGGGGGCAAGGTCTTATCTCCTGTGCAGGTTAGCATTTTGTGTGAGAGCTAGCTATCCAGCCTCAAGTGACACTTCAGGCAGTTTGCATTCCCTTGGATCAGAACATTGTGACATACTCACTGAGCAAGTTCATATCACAATCCTATGAGTGGATGCTTCACAGGGATGTGTTTCTGGGCATTGTCCACCAGCGGGGTACCCCTCAAGTCGATCTGCTTGCCTCCCCTCTAAACAGACAGCTTCCTGATTTTTGTGCCAGAGCCGCATGTCCTCTGGTCTGAAAGGTGGACGCCCTTTCTTTTTCCTAGAAGGGGATGTTTCTTTAAGCCTTCCTTCCCTTTCCTCTCATTCTAAAAGTCCTGTTCAAGATGAAACAGGATGCTCCCAGGATCTTGCTGGTGACTGCCTTTTGACCCAGACAGCATTGGTTCCCTGTGCACTTAGCCAAGGGCAATCATCACAAGTTACCTTACAGAGGGTGGACCTGCTCACACAAAACAAAGGACCTCTCATCCATCATCACCTGTCCACTCTTCAACTGACACTGTGGGTGATAGGATTTTGATTGCATATAGACATATATTTTTTTGAAGACATGCTTAGGGTCCTGCAGGAGACCAGGAAACCCCTTCTTCCTGGGACCTTAATTTTCTTTTGGAGAAATTGACTCAGGCTCCTTTTGAGCCTGCGGCTTTAGCTTCCTTGCAGCATTGTTCTTGGTGGACTCTTCTTTTGTTGGCCCTTACTTCTGCCATACGGGTGTCTGCGCTTCAAGCCTTTATGGTTGTTCCCCCTTTTTCAGTTTCCCATAAGGGCAGGGTGTCCCTTAGTACTAATCCTGCCTTCTATGCCCCAAGTGGTGAATGAGTTCTGTTAATCAGTCTGTTAATTTGCCCACTCTTTTCTGTCCTCCGCAGTCTGCTAGTGAGAAGGTTTTGCACAGCCTGGATGTGCATAGACAGCTCAGATTTTATTTGGATAAGACCAAAGCTTTTAGCAAATCTGATCAGCTTTTTGTTTCCTTTCATCCTAGATCTTTGGGAGTGGCAGTTTCCAAGCAAACTATTTCTTCTTGGATATCTAAAGCCATTTGGATGTGCATAGACAGCTCAGATTTTATTTGGGTAAGACCAAAGCTTTTCGCAAATCTGATCAACTTTTTGTTTCCTTTCATCCTAGATCTTTGGGAGTGGCGGTTTCCGAGCAATTTCTTCTTGGATATCTAAAGCCATTTCTTTTGTTATTTTTATGGCAAGAGCCTTCCTCCTTTGGTTAAGACTCATTCTTCTAGGGCTGTGGCTTCTTCTGGCGCTCTCTTCAAGGGTTTTGATACTAACTCTGTTATTGAGGCAGCTACCCAGACTTCTGTGCATACTTTTACCAAACACTATAAGTTGGATGTGATGTCTAGGGCTAGAGATGGTTTTGCTAGGGCCATCCTTCATGGTTTCCTAGAGGGCTTTGCTGATCCTTCCTCCTCCCTCTCTTCTTCATGAGCTTTTGCACTGTCCCTATTGTAAGGAATATTGCAACTGTGAAACAGAACATAGTACAATTGTGTAAAATCTTACCATAATGGTAGATGTCCTTCTCTTCACTGTTGCAATATTCAGTTCCTCCCTCCTCCCCCTGATTCTTTTCCCCTCTGTACATGCCTGGTACCTCTCTAATTCTTAGACTGGCATCCCTACTGGGGCTGTCAGTTCTGAGGATGGTACGTCTGGACATTACTTTTATGCTCTACACTGTACGTGAGGAGCATACATGTGATATACAGCATATCCTTAGCAACCTAAAAGCTTTGGTGTACTGGCCGGATTTTGGGCCACCTTTGGCAGGGGATCCCTAATGAAAAGAATATTGCAACACTGAAGAGAGGGGCATTTACTGTTATGGTAAGATTTTACACAACTGTACCTTCTTCCCCAAGAAGTACCCACCACCACTTCACCAATTATCACTAAAGAACTGGTTGCTACTGCAGTCTCTCTAAAGCTAAAAACATGGCTTCATTCACATCTGACTATATACCAGGTTGCCTCTTTAAACAGCTTAAATCAGGATTTTCAAGCCCTTTATGATCTCTATCTAACCACAGCCTCCAGACTGGCTTCCTCCAGATAGGTGGAGGACAGCAACAGTCATCCTTCTGCATAAAGGGGGACCCATCTACTGACCCGGGAAATTACAGCCCCATAACTTTGACTAGTCTTGTATGTAAGGCCATGGAAAGAATAAGCATGGACCTGATAAATAATGACACAGGAAACCTCCAAACACTGGACCTGCTCCACTTTGGCTTTGTCAAGGGCAGGTCATGCCTACTGAGTCTGGTGGATTTCTTTGAGAAAGACACTAAGGCCATGGATGTACCACCAACTTCAACCTGGCCAAGGCATTTGACATAGTTCCCCACTCAGATATTATAAATAATCTAACTAAACTGGGCATTAATCCCTACATCACCAGATGGATAGCCAACTTGGGTTATGGACAGAATGCATGGTTAAAGTGGGTTAATCCAGATCCAGCAAGAAGCCAGTTACTAGTTGTGTGCCACAGGGTTCAGTGCTGGGACAACTCCTGTTTGGACTATCCTTCTGTCAAGTCAAGGTTAATGTGGAAGGCCTCTGGAGGGTCTATATCACACAAATGATTGGTGCTAGAACCATGGCCTAAAACTAAATGTGAAAAAAATGCATTATCTTCTTTTAGAAGTCAAATAACTTCTATTACAACATCAGTAGCACACCCCTAAGAGTAAACTCAGAGGTGAGAGGTCTAGATAAAATAGCCTGAACTTTAACCGCCATGTGTCCACAGTGATGAGGATGTCATATGTGACACAACTTATAAGTAAAGGTATGGCATCCAGATGCAAGGAAATTATAGTTCTGCTGTACTCATCCCTCATAACATGAATAATCCAGTACAGTGCACCATTTGGCATGTACTTTAAGTAGTTACAACAGCTGGAGTGACCTCAGAAGTTCCTCGCAAAGAAAATACAGGGTGTAAATATGCCCTACACGGGTAGACTAAAAGCCCTGTCCCTTTACTTTGTGTCCTACTGACTATTAAGGGGTGACCTATGCCTGACCTACAAGGCTCTCATAAGTCCAGCCCTGATGGAGCTGCTACAAATTCACAAGTTAAACAGCACTAGAGTGACCCAATGTAGGGATTTAAGCTCAGTCAGCGACTCAAGCAAAACATGCCACAGAGACAGGTGGGTCTCAGATTGCCCCTTCTTTGGAGCAGGCTTCCTATTCACATTAAGCAGAGCCCTTCCCTGTCCCTCTTTGAGTGCAGTTTGGAGCAATGTATGGGAAATCACAAATTCACACCTGGGGTTGTGCTTGTATCCGTTATGGACAAGGGCTGTGCTTGTATCCGTTATGGACAGGGGCAATCTGTAAGATACTCAAGGCATAGGTGCAAATCCATGCCATCTTCTTGCCCCTAGGGGCCATATATTGGGTAATATTGTGTTATATTGGCTAGGTTTGTAAGGTCTTAAGCTGTTAGCCTAGTAATCTCCTATGAACCTGTGAACCTAATTGGGTCAATCTTTTTGGATTTGATTTGTGTCATTGATGCAGTGATCGAAATCCAATTTCTTTCACAAAGAGTACCACTTTTATAGATCAGACTCCCGTTAGTACTAGCGAAGATCTTACTGCAGGCATTTGGTCCATATAACAGTGCCCAGTCTTACATGTCTAGATAGAGCGGAGGTGTCATATTTATTGAGAGAACACCCTGCACAACTGTCCATGTTTTAGCATGAGCTGAGCTGTGTGCCATCTCTGCCATGGTCTGGGTTTGCAGGTAATGGTCATCATCCAGGGCTACATGTCATATCCGACATTACCTGTAGCACACGACAATCATGCCATTATATGTGGACTGCTCATTGTTTGCATGGTAACTCTGTTTACTAACTTGGGTACACAACTGTGTGTGCACCTACTTAGTCCTGTGGGAAGTCTGCTCACACAAACTGTAGATGTAGTTCAAAAGTGTGGCATATATGGATCCTAGTTCTAAGAACAAAGTTCAAGAAATCAGTTTTGCTACAGTCTGTGGTGTTTGCCAAGAATGTTCTCATTATCAGCAATGTTCACAAAATTGCCTCCTCCTATAGCTTGTATGGGGTTTACCTAAATGTTTGGAATTTACTTTCTTATCCTATTTCCTTCTGCTTCTACTTAAACTGTCTGGGTGTTTTTGTTCTACACTGGATTGAGTTCTTGCACTTAAAAAAGTCTATTAAGCCTGCTGAATAATATCGTACTATTGATACCTAGGCAAGGGGGTAATAAAATCTGCAATTCATTTTAGCTTTTCTGTAACAATTTATATATAAAAATGCCTTTGCTTGCTAGTTTGTCTGTAATATCCAGGCTATGTGCTGAGCTGACCATTTTCAAGATTTGAATTCATTAACTTTAGTAATGCCATGTCTTTCATAACATCTTTCCCATTTTATGCAGATTTAGCGATATTCAGCATCCACCAGAGGGTGAAAAAAAATTTACTCGTGCAGTATACTTCAATGGGATCATATTGCTGAAGTGATGAATTTAATCATAAAATGAATATTGCCATTATGCAGCTAAATTGTTTAAAAAATGTTTCCTTTTTCTTTTCAGGCACTACTGTTCATAGGTTGGGTACTAGGCTATTGGCCCTAGGGCCTATACAAGCCTAGCCATAACAATTCTCTGTTGTGTCATCCATTTTTGTTGACTGTGACTGCTTTCACTTGCACTGTAGAATACATTGTTGATGTATTACACATGGGATTATATGCATTATACCAGTGTGGTGCTGTCTGTCATTTCTACTGTGGCTTGAAGGCTGTGATTGTTGTTGTTGTTATGATTATTATTATTATTATTATTATTATTATTATTATTATTATTATTATTATGGCTTTTGTTTTCTTTAAGAGAAGTGTGATCATTGTGTTGATGTAACCCCAGATGTCACTATTGATTGTGCTGGTAAAAGTGAGTTACTTTTGGCACAGAATATGATTGGCAGTGTTTGTTCCTGCTATTGATTCAGTTTGTTAGAGCCACAACTAGAACTTTTTAGTGATTATTTTTCAAAGATCTTTGTATAACTCATTTTTTTCTTCTTTTTAGCTTGCCCTAAGGGCATCTCCAACATATGAGAATTTTATTGCTGCATTAACAGTAAATGAAGGTGATGAACAAAAGGCATCATTTTACAGAACAATGCAGAGAGATCTTGGCATTTATCTGCCAGCCATGGAAAACCTTTTAGTCATATTGGATGACTTTTATGATCAATACAATCTAGAATCGGAGGAAGTAGTATGACTACAGTGAAACCTGCCTGCCAAACTTTAGCTCACCTCTCCCAAAAAACTCTGCATTTGGCAAATATGTTTACCTATAATAGGGAAAGCCAAAGGGGTCTGTAGCAACACACTTGCTTATATGCAATCTTCCAGAAGACTTTTTTTTTATTAGCGTTGTAACATGTAATGTTAATATAATACAAGGACTAACATAAACTGTTGGATGCAGTTGGCCCTTTTTGCACAATACCTCTTCCAAGCTACTTTCTTAAATGTAGCCAGTTGATTTCAAGAACACTAATCAAAAGAACGGAAGATGATTTTGTATTATTGTAATATATACACATTTGGTGCTTTTATTTTATTTGTAGTTTTGATAACTTATCTGATATTTTATATAACCGTAATAAATGGTGGTTCATGTATTTGTTTGAAACTGCTTTCCTTTAAAGTTTATGCCATTTTTTTTTTTTACTAAAAAAACACTTGCCAATTTTTGTTCATTGTACTTCTTGTTTCACTAATATTTGAAGTGACTACCTGCCCTGTTATATAAATGAGCACAGAACCATTAACAATGGACTGGTTATCCAGATTAGTGGCATACATGCACATGAATTCTAAATGTTCATAATGACACCCTGCCCAGAAGTTCCACAGCTTAAAAAGTGGGACCTCAGAAGTGCAAGAGAGAAAGAGGTCTGTAGACCTCAAATATCGAACATTTTCCATTTTGGTTATGGTGACCTGAGAGAGAGATTATTAACATAAAAAGTTAGCAAAGTATTTAACAATTTAATTCATGAATTATTTAAAAAAAAAATACTGCTTAGGGTTGTTCAGCAGTATCACAGCCCAGAATGTGATGCACCTTTACCTGTAACATGCTTTATGGAGAGTCTGCAGGATAAAAACAGGGACTGATTTCCATTCAGTATTTATTCTGGAGCATTTCTCCCCGGGCCTCCGCTGAAAACAGGATCTGTGGAACCTAGTCGGACTTTCCCGGTCAACAAATGTTAAATTAAAATTTGATTAGATAGGTAGGATTGATTTCAGAATGTTTTGCTTTCATGTAAAGTACATTAAGCTTTTGAAGCCCTTCATCTGCACATTACCAAAAGTTCTATAGCTCTTTGTGCTCGAAAAAGCCAGTTAAAATTATTTTGGCATCTGTTGTGTTTGTCTATGTATATGTATTAAATGTGTTCCTCTTTTGAGACAGAATTGTTGGCTGTGTCTTTTGTTTTTGTAATGCCTTTATAATGGAGTTCTGTATTATCAGCAGTGTCTTTTTTTATAATGCATTTATAATGGAGTTCTGTTTCATCAGACTTTAAAGGAAAATTGCAATACTACCAATATGCACAGCTGCCCTGTTGTCCAGCCAGAGGTTTCAGCATATAAATGAGGTATAATTTACCACTGCTTTCAGTTTTCTACTTCATATATAGTTCTAGCTTGTTGCTAATGGTTGTGGAAATGAAGGCATCTGTCCATGTCTTGCAGCCTGAGTGGATTCTGCTGATCACTTTATGATACTAAGGTTTGGCGCCAGGTCCGCAGAGATGGTAACCCTCATTTGTATAAGCAGTCAGCTACCATGAATATCATAGCCATTATATGTAATTATGTTACAGGTTAAAAAAATGTAGCTCAAGTGATATGTTCTCTGATCAGAAATGTCTGTATCTCTGGCATCTTATACCTTTAGCTCTACAGTTTCCCATTAGGAGATTATTTTTTAGCTATTACACAATTTACTAATAATGTAAATCCCAGCTTTTAAAGAAGGATTAGTACGTACTAGTACATTGTTGCAGTTTATAGTTCATAATTAAATCTCGTTTCTTAATAACCATGTTGTGTAAGATGAGTATAATAAACAAGTCATCCCTGTTTTCTGAATTATAATCTTCTTAGCTGGTCATGGTTATAGGTCTGAAATTACTTTCTTGAATATGATCAAAATGGTAAACGTGTTGCTGTTGTAGAAGTTATTGCCATTTGATTATATATTTTGCAGTTTGATAGAAATGCATTTTTACCTTTTACTTTTGCACTGACATGTGCCATGAATAATTATTCTATGAATAAGTGTTCTGGAGATTGGTAGAAATGAACTATATCTTTCCAACTGACCAAGACATACTTTTAGGTAATGCAGGTATTTTGCTGGATTCCATGAAACATGGTGTTAGATGCTCCCAGTGGACAACTGAAGTAGGACTGATTCCTTGCCAATAGGAGATCAACATCCCTAGTCAAGGTACCATAGCTGCCTTAGCAGGTCCTGAGACCAGACTGGTATTACTCAGAGGTCATGAGGTTTTAGAAGAGATTCATGCTGAATGTTAATGGACTTTCCTTTCGGAGACTGGCAGGAATTTCCCTGGCTGTGAAGATACAGAGATTTTCTTCATAGAGTAATACCTCTTTTTAAAATACTTAGAAATATCCAATCCTTAATGGAATATACAGTGTGGGAACTAAATATACTGAGGATATCCAGGCAAGAAACAATGAACCTGGTTAGACTAGAGTTCAGTCTGCAAGTTATAAGCTGCAAGCCTGAGCTTATAACCCAAACATAATCACAAACAAGTCATTATTGTGAAACCCACACCACCAGTTTGGAGCACTTGTGTGAGATCTCTGCTTAATTCAACAGATGCTTCTTTCAGAATTTTCAGCCAATACTGGGAAACCTTGTGTTATAGGAATGGAGTAGTAATCTACACTTGGTGGCAGAGGGATCTCTCTGGCTAATCAGGAAAGCTGAATATCGAAGCATTTCAGATCAATGTGATGAGGCAGAGCCCTCCTTAGACAAAAACTTTGCTTTCTTTTTGCTGTTCTCTGGTAAACAGAAATGTTCATCCAGTTTAAAGTTTTCAAGAAGAGGGCAAGTTTGGCTGCAATGGCTCATGATTTATACATTAGTCCATGCATTCCAGCTGAAGCAAAGCATACATGATGTAGTTCTAGAGTGCGATGATGGCTGTACTTTTGGCCATCGCTATTTGCAGTGTAATACAATGAGAACTGGCAGTGCAGTAACCAAGTCATCACTTCTAGTATTACTGAATTTCATTTTTTAACCAGTTAAGACTGGATGATCTGTCGGGGGGTGCAACTTTGTGACAAGGTCATTGATCAAGATAGTAATTCTACAACCAAGTAATAGATGACCATATCTACTTGAAAATCAAATCCAGTGAGTAACCTTTCCAGTGGTTAGCAGATGTTAATACTTCATAAATAACAAGAGTACTATAGAGTTAGTAACTGATGATCAATCCAGAATGAACCAGTGTACTTTTGTAGGAACCCCTTTACTACCTAGTAGATGATAAATGCAAAGGATGCTACCGCTTGATCCTGGACCCTGCACCCAGGGCATACTCAGAAAAGCTAGTTTCCCTCTAGAAACCTGCACGATTTCCAAAGCAAGAGAGGCTGTGAGCAGATAGCCCTTACTCCATTTTACTTTGTTTATAGTATGGAAATGTAGCAAAAATAGTTACTGCCAAATCAAGCGTAGATTGCTTGCTATATTAAGGTAACACTGCATGTTGGCCATGACTATAACTGGGAATTGCATACTGCATCTCAGAAAATAGTTAATACAGGATATGTGTTGAGCTGCATGCACGTTTGTCCTAGCTAATTGTTAGCATAATAATATTAGGTGACTACAACATAGATGAGCTGTCAGCCAAACATACCCAGATTGAGGCCTTCCTATCATAGTGTAACCTACATCAGCTTGTTAATTTACCAGCTAGACCACACTTAGAAAATCTGGGAAACATTCAGATGTTATGTGATCCTATCTCGCCTACATTCTGTACTGATGGGCTCGGAGCCGATCCTCGGCTCCGACTCGGCACGCTATGCTATAGAGCGAAGCCTCTTATTGGCTGAGCTATTCTCTATCCCAGGATGCACCATCACTAATCCCCCAGATCTCGTTTGCCGCTTACAAGCTAGGACATGGTCTCAAACTTGGCTGAGCTAAGTGCTGTTTGTTCTTAAAGTTTTCCTGTCAGGAAATTCTTTATTCTTTACCCAAAAGCTGTTTTAACAGCTATTGTTGTGTATCAGTGTGTTTTTTGCTAAAATCTGTGGTAAATTTGTGTGATTGATTAGAGAAAGGTTTCCGTTTTAGTTAGAGGGGCCTTCCCCTATTCTTTAGCGAGTTTCCTTTTTTTTAGGGAGGTCAAGTACCTGTTTAAGTGAGAGGGTTCTTGGCCCTCCTTTTTGGCGTTTGTTGTACTTGTATTGTACTGGTTAATTTTGGTCTTCTTAAAAAAAAAAAAAAAAAAAAAAAAAAAAAAAAAAGGTTTTATTGTTGTTAAAATCTTTATTTACTGACATACATAGTGTTTTTTTCTACTGTTTTAGTGAGTGGTTTACAGGCATTATGTCCAAAGAACATAGACCCTCAGGATTCAAGAAGTGCACGAGGTGCAATTATAAAATGTCCATCACCGATGATCACTCCTCGTGCGTGTACTGTTTAGGCGCCAAGCACCTACAGGAGTCTTGCAGCGTGTCACGCTTTTTCCTCTAGGGTCCTCCAAGAGAGGAAGAATAAATTAATCTTGAAAGGGCTTATCAAACCCTCCTTCGAGGAGGCCTTATCTTCCTCTTCCTCTCCAGCTAAGAAAAAACGTCGGCTCCGACCAGCCCGTCGGAACCGACTACTAAGAAATCTAGGCAGCCTTCTCCATCGGCTCCACGGACTTCAGAGCCGAGGGCGGAACGGTCTGCCTCGATGCCTCCAGTCTCAATTCCTCTGGTTTCGGAGCTGATGACTGGGGCTTTGAGAGGCGGGTCACCTTCATCGGCTCCACTGATTTTGGAGCCGATGAGGGTTGCCGGCTCAGACTCTTCCCCTTCGGCGCTGAAGCCTTCCTCGGCACCGAGGGAAATTGTTTTGGAATCTCCCTCGGCACCGATACTGGTCGAGTCTATTCAGAGCCGGTCCCCCAGTCCTTCGGAGCCGATGGAGAAGTCGGTTCGGACCCGATCGATTTCCTCCCGATCTTCCAAGATGTCGGATTCGGACATCAACAGGGTGCTCCTAAGACTGTTTGAGTCTCCTGTGTTCCAGAAATTAGTTTCGGCTCCATCCCATTCGGCTTCAGAGCCGATGGCCCACCCGGTAGTTCTGGTTCCTCCTCCAACAGCCTCAGCACCGTTGGAGCCGGTGCAGGTGGAGCCGATGGAGGTTTTCGGGTCGGCCCCGACCCTTACTCCAACCCCGGCTCTCGAGTCGGAGTTCGGTACATGGACTTCCTCTGTCGGCCCCGGGGGGGGTGGGCACTTCGGGACCGATGTTTTCAGTTCTGAGCCTTCCTCTCGGTGCGTCGGCTGCGGGGGTACTGTCTACTGTCGTGGCCAAGGGGGTTGGACCTTCCCAGGATTCTGGCGGTCCGGCCTTCAGGGCCATGAGGAGTGTGTTGGCCAAATCTTCTTTGGCTACCTCCACGGTCTCACCAGCACCGACCCTACATATGGAGACTGGGTCTTTGGTAGTCCCCCTGTCAGTAGACAGCGGTGCCCCGGGGCCTGAGGTTACCCCCAGTGGGGGTTCCCCCCCTCCTGGAGGTCCCTCTGAAGCTTCTTCAGAGGAACCCCCAAGGAAAAGACCGTGCAAGAGGAAGCACGTCGATTCCCCCGATGAGTCTCTCACGTCAGACACCGATCTTGATGATGCGGAGGGGTCCCCTAAGTCGTCCTCAGATGATGTCTCCTTTGCAGACATCTTGGAAGCCCTCAAACAACGAGGCGGCTGGCATTCCAAACCCCTTTCTGCTGATGAGTCGGTGTTCCTGAAGGCCTTCGGGGCTCAGCCCTCCGCCTCCTGGGTGTCTCCGCCCTTCGACGAGCTCCTAGATTTGATCTGTCGAAGGGCGTGGGAACATCCAGACTCTGTGGAACCGGTGCCTGCTCGCCCAAATAAGTTCTTATCAGCACTCCAGAGAAGGAGTTTTTGACCAAAGGTGTGGCTGTAGATGCCTTGGTGGTGGCATCTGCTACCCAACAAGATGTAGCAGAGGCTTCGACGTCCGTCCATCCTCCTAATAAGGAGTCTAGGAGCATGGATCGGTACGGGAAGCGCACCCTCAGTTCAGCGGCCTTTACCTTAAGGTCCCTGAACTATTTAACGCACTTCACTAGATTTCAGAGGGATCTGATCAAGGAGCTTTCAGATACCCTCTTGGGTAACCTACCTGAGCAGCTGGCCCAGACGGTTGGCTCTCAGTTGGCTACACTGTCATCGATATCAAATTCGTCCATGAGGCTCATTTCATATGCGGCCGAGGGGGCGAGTAGAGTGGGCGGGTACAGGTATTGCTCTACGGAGGCAAGCCTGGCTCCGCCTGTGTCATTTTGCGGAAGCCTTTAAGTCTTCCTTTGCCGACGCTCCCTTTGATGGGTCCTCTTTGTTTGGACCCAAGGTAAAGGACACATTGACCCGCTGCGAGCAAGAAGGTAAGACTTTGACTGCCGTAGGGGCACGATTTTCCACTCCCTTTCGGCCTTATCCCAAGGCTAAAAGAGGAGGGAAAATGTGGTTCCGTAAATCCCAGAAGTCTTATCCCTCGCAGCAGGATGATCCCCCTTCTAGAGGCAGAGGAGGGGGAAATTTTTCTGGAAGACGCCGTCCCAGAGGCGGCAGAGGCCCCCGCAACACTGGAGACCGCGAGTCCTTTCGTGGCTCTTCAGCCTTCCACAATCCCTGAAGGATTGCCCGACTGTGCAGCTCCGGAGCCAGTCGGGGTCGTTCGAGGCACCTAAAAGCCTGGGAAGGTATCACTCAGGACCGATGGGTGCTTCGAATCATCGCCGGAGGTTACGCCATCCCCTTTTCTCACTCCCCACCTCCGTCCAAGAAAATCCTGGACCCGCCACCCAGTCAACGGGAAATTGCAGCCTTAGAAGTCTCAAAGCTGCTTCAAAAAGGAGTCATCCAACCGGTCCCCGCAGACCAGATCGGATTAGGGACTTACTCAAGATTCTTTTTGGTGCCAAAAAAGACCGGGGACTTGAGGCCCATTTTGGATCTCAGCATCCTAAATCGTTCAGTCAAAAAGTCCAAGTTCCGAATGGTCACCTTACAATCCATTCTCCCACTGCTGGAGAAAGGTGTTTGGATGTGCTCCATAGATCTCAAGGACGCCTATTACCACATCCTGATAGATCAGGCATCCAGGAGACATTTGCGCTTCAGCCTGGGAGACAGTCATTTTCAGTTCTGCGCACTGCCCTTTGGTCTCACCACAGCCCCCAGGGTGTTCACCAAATGTTTGGCGGTCGTGACTGCTCACCTGAGGAGTCTAGGATTCCAGGTGTTTCCGTATCTGGACGACTGGCTCCTAACTGCCACCTCCAGGCGTCTACTATTGCAGAACCTACAAGCCACAATATCACTAGGCACTTCCCTTGGAATCACCTTCAATTGGCCAAAGTCTGTGTTGCTGCCATCTCAGTGCATAAGATTCATCGGAGTAGAGATAGACTCAAACCGAATGCGGGTCTATCTTCCTACAGAAAGGATACAAATAATACAGGCTCAAGTCCAAGCCTTGCTTCTCAGATCCAAAGCTCCAGCCAGGATGGTCCTGCAGCTATTGGGCTCTATGTCGGCCACTGTTCTTCTAGTCCCCCTAGCAAGATTGCATATGAGAATTCTCCAGTGGTTTCTTTCGACACAGTGGTCCTTTCAAGATCTCCCTCTCAGTCACCTCATACGGATCACGGAAACCTGCAAACGGGACCTTCGCTGGTGGCTGGTGTGCTCCAATCTGGATCAGGGATGACCCTTTGTTCCACCTCCTCCTATGGCCACTTTGACTACGGATGCCTCCCAGATGGGGTGAGGGGGGCATTCCCTGGGCAGGTCAGTCCAAGGCAAATGGCATTCAGAAGAGAGTCTCCTTCATATCAACATTTTAGAAATGAGGGCGGTGCTTCTGTCTCTACAAGCCCTCCACGATTACCTCCCTCAGGGCGTAATTGCCATTCACTCCGACAACATGTCAGTAGTCTGGTATCTGAGCAAGCAGGGAGGGATCAGATCCTACCCTCTTTGCAGAGAGGCCATGAGAGTTTGGGAATGGGCAGTGGCGACCAGACGTTTTCTGGTAGCAACTCATCCCTGGCAAATCCAACGTGATAGCTGACAGACTAAGCAGAACTATCCTCTCTCCTCACGAGTGGTCTCTGAATGATGCAGTGACAACTCAGATCTTCAGCAGATGGGGAACTCCTTGTTGCGACCTCTTCGCAACCCCGCTGAACGCGAAGTGCAGAAAGTTCTTCTCTCTCACTCCAGCTCCGGGGGAGAGTCCTATGGACGCATTAGCCCATCCTTGGCCCACCGGCTTGCTATACGCCTTCCCTCCAGTTCCCCTCCTTCCCAGAGTGATCCAAAAGGCGTCTCACTTGGGGAGCAAAATGATCTTAGTTGCCCCTTACTGGCCTCGTCTGGTATGGTTCCCCTGTCTTCGGAAATATGCACTGGACGGTCCATGGTTCCTGGATCAGATCCCAGACCTATTAATTCATCAGTCTGGACAACTCTATCAGTCCCTTCACACTTTGAAGTTAACAGCTTGGCTCCTCCTCTTCCGACTATAGTCAGGAATCATACCTTAGACCCGGAATTCATACATATCTTATCATCGGCCCACAAGTCTGCCACTAAGAAATTGTATACTAGCAAATGGAAGAGATTTGCTATTTGGGCTCAACTCCGGGGTCTGGATCCCATCACTATTCCTGTATCGGAAGTCCTGAAATTTCTAACTTCCCTATTCAATCAAGGTTCTTCAGTCTCTACCATCAAGGTCCAATTGGCAGCTATTTCCAATTTTCATGAATCCATAAACCCACCTTTAATGAGCAACAGATTGTGTAAAACCTTCATGAAAGGTGCTGCGCTTTTACGACCTCCGATTTCTCATCCTGCTCCTCCGTGGGATCTCGATGTGGTATTACGTGCCTTAACCTCCTCCCCCTTCGAACCGGCAGCAACATGTGATTTGAAATTTCTATCTTGGAAAACTGCCTTTCTGGTCGCGATTACTTCTGCCAGAAGGGTTTCAGAGCTTCAAGCTCTATCTGTAAAACCACCGTACCTGGTTTTTCACAAAGATAGAGTATCCCTCAGGCCTAATCCATCCTTTGTCCCTAAAGTTTGTTCCAGTTTTTGCCTGCAACAGTCATTAGAACTTCCAGTTTTCTTTCCAAAGTACTCAAACAAAGCGGAATACATCTTCCACACATTGGATGTTCACAGGCAATTGCGTTTTTATTTAGACAGGACCCAACAAACAAGGAAAACAGATCAATTGTTTGTGTCCTTTTCAGATAATAAATTGGGCAAAGCCATCACAAAGGTCACTATTGCCAAATGGATCAGGGACTGTATTAGTCAAGCTTATTCCTCTTCTAATAAAGAGCTTACGACCTCTGTCAAAGCTCACTCTACTAGAGCTATGGCTACTTCAATAGCATTCCATTCTAAGCTTGCCATTAGTGACATTTGTGCTGGGGCTACGTGGTCTTCCCCGCACACTTTCATTTCCCACTACAAATTGGATGTGGCATCTCGGGGGCGAGCTTCATTTGGTTCCACAGTGCTCAGGAGTGTTTTCCAGTGAGCCACCTTGGATTTAGGTGCTAGGGACGCTGTCCCATCAGTACAGAATGTAGGCAAGATAGGATCACATAACATCTTTTAGTTATGTACTTACCATAACTTTAGATGTTTGGGATCCATCTCGCCTACATTCCTATAACCCACCCTCCTTTCCCCTGCCTTGGAGATCAGAAGAGATCGGACGGTCCGAATTCTATTGTTTCATCTTGAAACATCTGGCAATGTTATATAAACAAGTTATGTGTGTGTGCATGAATGCGGACAAACAAGATCTGGGGGATTAGTGGTGGTGCATCCTGGGATAGAGAATAGCTCAGCCAATAAGAGGCTTCACTCTATAGCATAGCGTGCCGAGTCGGAGCCGACGATCGGCTCCGAGCCCATCAGTACAGAATGTAGGCGAGATGGATCCCAAACATCTAAAGTTATGGTAAGTACATAACTAAAAGTACATGACCTATATCACCAATATCCCAAGTAGGAAATAAGATGTAAAATGTCTATTCTAATAACAAGTTACCACACATAATTTGAGGCAGTTATGTTGTACAGAATCCTTAACCCCCTCATGTCTTTGTATACTGCAGAACCATTAGAGAAAGCAATGAAGATGAAGTTTGTACAGAACTATGCTATAGTGAATGGTCTCTATATAGTACAACTGACACAGATGTTGCTTTGCAACACTTCAATTCTATCATCAAAAGAGTTTCCAAGAGTGGGCAGCCCACTGTGGGCTACATAGTGGGAATAGGGAGAGGTTCCTGCTGACAGGTGTGGTTTGTAGGTAGGAGCATTTTATTTCCAGATCAAAGTGAGCTAGCAAGGGTGCATGTGTACAGTAAGTCTAGCAGGGCTTTACTGTGTTCTGGTTTGTGCATTAATTTGTGGACTAAGAGTAGATGTCTGTGAGTTGCATGGGTAATTCAAGCCAATTGAGCTGTTTTAGGACTAAGCTATGATAAGTTCTGTTTGAGTTTGCAACAAATTTTGCTATTTTATTATAACACTTGTTTAGTTTATTTTGGATGGAAGCTTGAAGGTTAAGCAGTACTGGGAAACTATATAGTATAGTAGGGAGTATGGCTGTAGAGGCTAGGAGTTTCCTGGACCCTGGATGAATCTGTTAACTTGTTTTTGCTGTATAGTGTGTCCCTAATTTTTGGGTGAGTACTTTTTTTTGATAACCTGAAATTTTGACTTGCATGTGTAACAGGCTGTCATCAGTTGTCATACCTAGTAGCTTGGTATAATGGATGACTTTTATGGGGAAATTGTCAGATGCCTGTTATTGAGAAATTTTGTTTAAGGTGTGTAAGAACTTTAGGGAGGAATAGCAGCAGTTTTTGAAAGTGACTCTTGGGTGAGGTGATGCAGGTAATTGTTACAAGCAGAATAAATTAATGTTGAGTTGTCAGTATATTGTATGAAGGAGTTTTGAAATCTGGCATAGCGTAGGTTGTTGGTAGATATGTTGAAAAGTAGTAGCTCCAATGTAGAACCTTGAGGAACACCTGTTTTGATGGGGTAGGAAGGATGAGTATAAAATTAATCCATTCAATAGGCTGGAGTCTATTGAAAATGTAGCTGGAGAACCATTTGGTGGCATTATTTGATAAGCCAAGTGAAGAGAGTTTTGGAAGAAGGCTTTGACTATGTATCAAAGGCCTAGGGCAGATCCACAAACATTGCAGAAACTCATCTCTGGCTAGGTTAATAATGCTGGTGAAGTTTGAGAGCTGTGGTAGTGCTATGCCCTGGTCTGAAACCATGTTGTGAGGGTAAGGAGATTGTTAGTTTGTAAATGAGTACTTAATTGATTATGAATGCATTTTTCAATGATTTTTGAAAGATGGGAGAGAATGGCGTCTAAAGTTGGATATATCATTGGTGCTAACTCACTTATAAATTGGGATGATATGAGATTTTCTCCATAAGGCTGGAAGATGCAATTACTGATGAGACCTTTTTAGGAGAATGGATACCAGAAAAGGACATTGAGCTGGCTGCTATTTTTAAGAAAGCACCAGGAAACTGTTATCCTAGGGTGTCACAGAGCCAGTACATGCCTGCCAGAAGGGCAAGCAGTTTTATTCAAGGATTTTTCTGGTGCCAAAAAGAAAGAACATGGAGACCAGCAGTAGATCTCTCACTTCTCAATCATTTTATCAAGGTCCCAAAATTCAAAATGTTATTCCTTCAGACCTTTACCTGTTATCTCCTTACTAGCTTTCGTGGTAAAGCTAGACTTAAAACGTGGCTGAAAATCACATTCCCATTGGCAAACTTTTCAATTTCTTTGATTTTCTGTATCAGGCTGACACTATCAGTTCTCTCTCTTACCCTTTAGACTTTCTGGTCTTCAAAGGATATTCACAAGCGTCTGGCTTCTGTAATTGTTTATTGCAGACATTTTCCATATTTGGACAATAGTCTTGTATTTAGAAACTCTTTTTTTTTCATTTGTCGAGTCCTACATGAGTGCTTAAACTCCACACATTGGGGTTTAAAGTAAACTTGCAAACACCATCTCTTATCTGTTCTCACAGTATAGTTTTCTTGGGAAATCTTTTATATCCTGCCCTAGGAAGAGCTTTTTTCTACAAGACAAAGTAGACCTGTACCAAGAGTTTTTCTTGAGTCTTTCTAACCAAGCTCTGGTATCTGACAAAACATATGTCAGGATTCTGTAATACATGGCCTCTGATTCTCCTCATTCTTTTGTCCATACTTCATGTCACTCATCTGGTCAGGATAAAACAGACAAACATCTGTGGGTTCTGTTCAAGCAGCTTTATTATGTGCAAACACATCAGGATTGAGGCATAACTAACATAAACTTGTAAACTAGCTATCTCACATCATACATGCTCATACTCTGGCTGCACTCTCAAAATGGCACTGAAGTTAGCATGTGCTTGCTATTTATATACATGTGCTGTCCTTGGAAACGCTTCTTAAAGGTACAACACACACACACTATTCTACATCCTCTATCTATGAGAAATGAGTCATGCATTATTGATGACCTTGATATGCAATTGATACAAAATAATTCTTTGACATGCAATTATACAGAACTAAATACATATAGACAATTATGTCCAGATTGCTGTATTTTTCACACTAGGTCTGGGAATATGACTAAATCATGTGACATAGAAATTTGAGCTAGGTCTACCAACTGGCACCATCTCTGCTGAATGTTCAATTTTGGGGAGATCAGGAACATCATCAGGAATGGAAGTCGTTCTGCAACAGGAACATTGGATTGCTCTGAGATCTAGAGTCTATCACAGGAACAATGCTGTGATATCAATTCTGATACAGGAAGATGTCTGTGATTTCTTCTGTACTCCACACCCTCAGATCCTACGAAGTAGGATCTCTACTCAGCACATACACCAATTACTTGACCAATCCGGTTGAAACCTTTCGCCGTTTGTATCCTCACTTTCTCTCTTTCTTTCAATGGACGAAGAAATCTGCTCAATTTATCATAGCTGGACTACTGGAAAGAATGCCTTCTGAATAGTTGGGCTTTGATTGTTCTATTGTTTTTAGCTTTAGGCTTCAATAAACTGGAACTGATAGGCAAGGTTGCTCTGGTTTGCCTAGATAGAAGTCTGTGAACAGGCGAGCCAAATATATCAATCATGGGGTATGTTTCTAAGATTGAGTCAGTTCAAAAAGACATAAGTATTATCATGCTTTGACTTCTCTAGTAATTGCTTTGCACTCTGTACTGCATGTTCGGCTAGTCCATTTTGACTGCAGGTCTTCTGGACTGCTAGTAACATGTACAAAGTCCCATTCCTTTGCAAATTTCTGAAATAACTGACTGGTAAATTGGGTACCATTATTAGAGATAAGCTTCTGTGGACTCCCATGGACTGAGAAATGATATTTCAACTTGGTGATAGTAACAGTGGACTTTAGGTTAGGTTGTAAATCGGTCTCAAACTAGTTTGAATAAGAGTCTACCAACACTAAGTAATGCTGATTGTTCCACATGAATACATCAGTTGCTACTGTTAACCAAGGTAGTTCAGGAACTTGACTTAGCTGAAGTGGTTCTTTTTGCAAATGCAGTTTAGTATTATTGCATACTGAACAAGAAGAAAGTACATATATTTTGCTAGAGAAGGCCAAAATTCCTCTTGCCCTTCTTTTTGTAGATTCAGAACCTGGATGACGATGCAAAATCTGGATATATTCACGTTGTAAGGAAGCAGGAACAACAATTTTAGGACCTTTAAAAAGTACATTTTCCATCATCTCATCTCTGTAAGAAAAATAAGTTTGCACTTCAGGCTGTACACTAGATTGCTTCAACAGCCATCCAGCATTAATGACATGGTTGAGCTTTTGCAGAACTGGATCAGTCTTTGTATGATCGCTCAGCTCAACAAGTCTCATGGTAGAAAAATAAAGCACTTCCATGTCAAAATTCTCTGCATTAAGCTGTTCCATTGTATTTCTGGGTCATCTGGATAAGGTATCAGCCAGATAAAGAAGTTTGCCTCTTGTATAGACCATTTTGAAATTGTACTTTTGCAATTTGAGCATCATTTTTTGTAATCTTGCTGAAGCTGAATGCATAGGCTTCTTTAAAATAGTGACTAGAGGTTGGTGAGTTTCAATATGAATAGGTTGACCATAAATATCCTAAAACTTTGAACATGCAAATACTATTGCCAAAAGTTCTTTCTCAATTTGAGCATATTGCATTTCACTGTGGGTAAGAGTTCTAGATGCATAGGCTACTGGTCTGCCTTCTTGAAGAATAACTGTGCCAAGACCAAATTTTGAAGCATCACAGGAAAGAGTTACTGGTTTATTGACATCATAATATCTTAATGCAGGTGGAGTGGCAATTTTCTGATTAAGGTCTTCAAATGCTCTCTGGTGCTGTTCCAACCAAGACCATGTAATATTTTTGTGTTAGCTCTCTCAAAGGAGCTGTCAGCTCACTGAAGTCTGGTATAAATTTTCCTAAATAGTTGACCATTCCAAGAAAATGTTGTAGAGCTTGAACATCGTCTAGTGCTGGCACTTCAAGAATGGCTGCTTGCTTGGATGGTTCTGGTCGCAAGCCAGTGCTAGTAAATAAATAACCTACATATGTAACTTCTGGTAGTCTGAGTTTGCATTTTAGAGGATTGAGCTTCAAGTTCACTTCACATGCTCTGTCTAGAGCTTTCCTAAGCTTTCTGTCATGCTCTGCTTCACCATTGCCTCCATAAATCATCTACTATTATGGCATAAAGATAACCCCCCAAAAAATTTGCTCCATTGCATGCTGAAAGACTTTGTTGCCGAATGTATTCCAAATGGCATCCAAAAGAATCTATATCTTCCAAATAGGGTAGTGAATGTAGTCAAGAGTGAAGTTTTACAATCATCACTTGCCAAAATTAACTTACACCAAGGCAGAAAAAAACAGTGGCATTCACTATCAGGGCTGCAACTTCAACTGTACACACAGAATGATGTGGTCTCTTTAATGCTTTGTTCAAATCGCTTGGGTCAATGCATATTCTGATTTAATCTGAGCCTTTTTTATGGTCTGCTACCATGGATGACGAGCATTCAGTAGGTTTTGTAACTGGACAAATTACACCTTGCTGCACCATTTTATCCAGCTGAGCTTTGACTTTATTCTGCATAGCTATCGGAACTTTTCTTGTTGGTCTGACCACAGGACTAATCTCTGGGTCTAACTTCATAGAATACACAACTGGACATTTGCCTAACTTGTCATCAAAAACAGCTTCACTGATGCTGGAACTGGGACATGTGCTTATATGATGAACTTCTTTGGTAAAAGAAAGCAGATTCATTCTCAAACTGTCTGAGACCCAGTAATGACTGCACAGGTCTACGGACTACATAGAACAGTATGCTGTAGCAGTTCACAGCCACATAAAATGAAAGCACTACTGAGCCTTGGGTTTGAATTTCTTCACCTCCATAAGCAACAAGTTTTGCACAACTGGCTGCATTAAGTTGCCCACCAGCTCTCACCTTAGCAAATGTGTCTGCTGACATAGCATTACACTTTGAACCAGTGTCTACTTTGAGCTTGGTGGTTTTACCATTGATCTGGACAGTACAAGCACTTCATTCTTAGCCAATAAATCTACTGCAACAACCTTTTCACCAATTACTGATGCGCCATCTACGTAAAAAGTAGGGTTGCAGCTTTCTATATTATCAACTTGCTTTTTTAAGTGACCCTTCTTTGTAACTGTGTGAGGTTTACTTACTTTGCAAAACTTTTGAAAATGGTTCCATTTTTTACACTTGTGGCATTGCTGACCAAATGCCAAGCACTTTTCTGTTTTAGACTCAACTGGCACCACAATTGCTACAGTTAACAATAAATAATAATCCAACAACTAAAAAACTAGTAAACGAATAACTAAAAAACTAGTAATCAATTGGTATGGCCAAATGTGAGGCATGCAATTATTGTAAATATATGATCACATCTAGTATGTTTGTGATCAATAACACACAATTCAAGCTTAGATCTAAGTTCAATTGTCAATCTAAATTTATTGTTTATTTAGCTAAATGTAAACATTGTTGTGCCTTTTATATCAGTAAAACCGAACGTAAACTGCGTGAGAGAGTTTACAAACATATGTATGCAATCAACAAAGGGAAGTTAAATAACGCATTAGCGAAACATATACTATCTTTCCCTAATCACACCTTTACTTTTATGGCTATAGATCAAATAGTTCCATCTATAAGAGGAAGTCCGATGCCAACCTTATTGGAAGAACTAGAACTGGCGTGGCAAATCAGACTTGAGGCATGTAAACCCCCTGGTCTGAACGATTTGTGTTCTATCAGTTGTATTCTGAAGAACAAAAGCTTTCGTAGATAGTATGTTTCCTGCCATCAGTGTAGCTAATGTGCGATGTATTCTGTGTCATCAAAGCCCTGTATACGCATATACCTTTCTCTCATGACGGTTCCAGATCATCATAGATCTGTACTGGTTTTGTAGTACCTAAAAATAAGTGGTCCAACTAGTGTGTCACATTTACACTGTTATAATTATATTACATTTCTATTGTTCTTTATTGTTTTTAAAGTTTTGACCTATATATGAACGGTTATACTTCAGGCAACTGGCATCACGGCATCTTGCTCATGTTTAAATGTTTTTTAATGCTTTATAACTTTAAGCTGTTTCTTACACAGTAATTATTTCTGTGATATAAGCAGTGATGTATTTTAAATTGTGGTGGTTTTTCAGTTACAAGGTCTTCTGAAGAAGTTTGCTTTAGTGCAAATGAAAAGCGCTTCAAGCCTTGTATGTGTCTGTGTTTCAGTAAATTTTTGAAACTACGATTTCTTGTTTGCTGATTTTCGTTTACAGTTAACAATAAAGCTTGATTTGTCACCCTTGTACTGCACTGAGCATGTCCTCACTGAGCTAGTCTTAGAACTTGCTAGAAAACTATGGGTTTTACCTGCCACACCCGCAGGGGTTACAGCTGCCATGTGCCTGCTTCTGCTAGCCACGTGTCGCATGCTGTCTACATTTGCTCTGGAGCCTGCTGAAACCATGCATCACTTACAAGGATAATTGTGAGCCTTTCTGTAACTTCATAGATTTGACAAAGTCAATAGCTTTGCTCAGTGTTAAATCACTGTCACGAAGCAAAATATTTCTCACTGCAGCACTATTAATACCACATACAAGCCTGTACTTTATCAACTCATCTTTTAAATCACCAAACCTACAGATTTTAGCTTTTTCTCAGGTCAGTAATATAAGCTGCAAAGGTTTCTCCTGGCATTTGATCTCTTGTGTAAAACAAAAGCCTCTCTAATGTAACATGTGTCTGGGGGTTGCACATTTCCCTGAATTTGCATTTCAAACACTCTGGGTCTTCCCTTGATTCAGCCTGTACAGCAATATGACATTTTCCCCTTCTTCATATACTGCTGGTACATACACAAATGAATGCTGTCTTTCAATGGCCTCTGAATCAGCTAGATTTAGCAAAATGAATGCCCTGGTGCATGCATCTTTGTCAGAATAAGCTGCTTGCATTAAAATATTGCACTCTTGCGCAAATATTCTCCAATTCTCTGCAATATTCTGATCAAATACAAGTGGACCTAGTCTGTGAAATGCCTCTGCTATATTAACACATCAGTGAAGGCTTTTGCAAGTATGCACGAACACACACAATATATATATATATATATATATATATATATATATATATATATATATATATATATATGCCAGTGCTTGTAACTATGCCCAATAGCACAACAAGCTTCTGAATAACTGAACTTTGCAAAATAAGTCTCTCAGATACTGTAATAAGCTTGAAATCACTGTATTGTAAGAAATCACCGTAGTGTTAGAAACATTTCAAAATAACTGCACTGTGTGAATAAACAGTACACAGCACACTGAAACATTCCCAAAATGGCTGTACTTTGCTAAATAACTCTGTAGAGTGCAAAAAAGAATCTGTAATGGTGGCACTCTGTGAACAGACACACCCAGCACAAGAGACTTTTCAAAATAGATGTATATTTACTGCACTTTACAAAATAGTTGCACTTTGCACACAGACTCTTCAGAATAAATGTACAGTAATAAACATACACTGTAAGCACTTTTACGCAATTTGTGATACTTCAAATAACTCTAGTTATGCCCTTAATAGCTTCAATCTAAGCAAAACAGTTTATGCCAAAACACAGTAATTTACCAAACAACATGCAGTCTCCTTGTTTTATTTATGCTTAATGTGTCCATCTGATGATGTTAATCTTCATTAATTCCTTACTGTTGGGTATCTGTTCCATTCTCGGAACCGAGTTGGCCATTAGAACAAGCTCATGCCAGCCAAAAAACTCTCTAACTAAGCTTAGTCATAGTGCCCCTCTCTCTATCACCCCAGATCTCGTTTGCCACTTATAATATCAGGGCGCTTCAGGCCAGCTCCCAAGCTAAGTGACTTAAAATTTATACTTTGAAATAAATTTTCTCCACTTTTTGTGAATGTCTAGCTTATTAGTAGTCATTTAGAGTTTGCTACCCATTGCTTCCTGAGTGCTTCTGTGTGATTCTTTACCAAGTTTTTGGTATTCTTCATACCATTGTTGGTACAGGCCTTCCTTCCCTTAGTGTGGTAATCTTTTCTACCATTGCTAGTATTCCTTACCCCCCCCCCTCTCTTTTCTCCTTTTACCCATTGGGTACTTCTTATTTACCATGGTTGGTAACCAAAAAATATATATAAAAATCGGTCCTTCGTATTCTTGATTTTGTGTGTGTGTGTGTGTGTGTGTGTGTCGGTGACTGTTTTTGTATATTATTTGACAAGGTTTTTCACTATTATTGACAATGGCTGATAAAAAGGGGACAACAAGTTAAATGCTGAATTCTAATGGACATTTTTCCTGTGTTCATTGTCTCAGCATTCTGCATCTAAAAGTTCAACTCCCATGTGATTTATGTAAGGGCTTTAGCACTCGTACCTTGACAGAAAGGAAAAACAAATTGATTCTCAAAGGTCTCTTAAAAACTCCTTTCTTGGAGGCTATATCTGAGGTGAAGGGTTCAACCTCTCCTAAAAACGAACATAAAAAGAGGAGTCAGTCTGTACCTTCCTTGCCACATGCCAGTGACTCTAAATCTACTAAATCTCCCACAGAACCAAAGGCAAACGTTCCAGAATTGACTCCTGTAATCTTAGCACCAGTGCCTCAAACACCTACTATGGTGCCGCTTGATTACAGACAAAACTTCTACTCCTGCTACAGTACAAATGCCCCTCTCTGCACCAAAAATAGTTTCCCAATTCAGGTCATCCTACACAACTTGGTGGAGGGTGAAATATTCCCCTGGACCTGATACTCCCCGTCGACAGACCCCTTTTTTTGACAGTGCAGTTCTTTCATAGAACACCCTGAGTCTCCATCAGGGGTGTCAACCCACTCCTCAGCAGCCTTTCAGAATTTGACATAGTGTGACTAGTGGATCAGCTCCTGATGGCCAGAGGATTTCCAACTCCTCATAAATCTTCCTTTCAACCCGGGGCTGAGGAATTTTCTCCACAGACTCCGACATATATTGCTCCTTTGACCTCCTTGGAGGTATTGGAGCCCTCAGTGCTGATGCCTATCCCAGTACCAGCTTCTTTGGTTCCAGTGGTAGACCTTACCATAGCTCTGGAGTGTACCCTATGGTACTCTACTCTCTTGGAGACGAGCCATCCTCGGGATCATGACTGGTCTTTCGGCACCGTGATCCCTAGTACGACGCTGTCTACTACAGTTCTGGTTGTCTTGGTGGCACCAAGTCCTCTCTTGGCTCCTTCCCTGGGGGTGGGCTCTTTGAAGCGGGGTGTGACCCCAGTCCTAAGGTTGTCTTTCTTGGTTCAGAGCTCCCATCCCTCTTTGGGCAGGCCTGCTTTCCAGGTGATGGAGAGGGCACTTGCTTCTGCAGGCTCAAAGCTGGTTCCTTCAGTGCCAGAGTGCCACATATATATGTTCTCTGAACCGCAGCTGACAGTCCACTACTCTGGGATATCGAGCATGGGAACATCAAGATACCCTTCCACAAGGTGCCCACTCTTTGGAGTCTCTCTTCAGATGCCCCTGCTGAGGAGGTACCCCATAAGAGATCATGCAAGAGGAAGCACATGGATTCCTCCGAAGAATCCCTCACTGAAGATAACTGACTACAATGAAGGGGAAGGGTCCCCACGGTTGCCCCCTGAGGTTGTCTCCTTTGGAGATGTACTGGAAATCTTAAAGCAGTGGGGAGACTGGAAGCCCACCAACCCTTCTTCTGAGGAGTCTGTACTCTTGCAGGCTTTCCATGCTCAACGCTCTACTTCTTGGGTGACCCCACCTGCAGATGACCTAGTTCAGCTCACCATGCAGTGCTCTTGGAAGAATCCTGACACCGTTGAACCTATTCCCTGGAGACCAGACAAAATTCTCTCTCTGCCAGAGGGCAGCCCACATTGGTCCAAAGGCTTACCAGTAGATGCTATGGTGGTGGCTGCGGCCAGTAGAAAAGAGCTCACCAAGGAGAGCCCTACTGTCCATCCTCCAATTAGGTGCGATGGACAGGTTAGGGAAGCAGGTATATTCTTCGTTGACCTTTGCCATTCGGTCCTTGATTTACTTGTTATATTTTACGCATCTCCTGAGAGACCTAATCTCAGAACTCTCAGAAACCCTAGCAGGAGTAGTTTCTGATGAGGTACGTGACAAAGTTGCCTCACAGCTTGCCACCCTGGAATCTATATCTAGTTCATCTATGCAGTTGATTTCTCATACTACCAAAGGGGTGCCTAGAGATGCGGGTGTAGGTCTTGTCATGAGACGTCCTGCCTGGATGCGCCTATGTGATTTTGTGGATCCCTTTAATTCTTTCTTTCTCAACGGTCCCATAGAAGCCTCTTCTTTTTTTGTGCCAAAGTTAAGACACATTAACCAGGTGTGAAAATGACAGAAAGACCCTGTCTTCGGTGGGTGTGCATTTTTCCACCCCCACCCCCAACAAACCAACTCTAGGAATCAAAGGACTGAAAAGATGTGGTACAAGAAATCCCAGGGTCCCTTCTGTGACACATGGCGAGATTATATTCATTTGCTTGTTTAATCTCTTATGTCCATTATACTTTTCCTGTGCTTGTTTTACTCTAAACATGCTCATTTTACTTTCTGAGGTAATTCCAAACCCCTTATGTGCTTTTCTCATAATTGCTTTATCAGATATCTTAATTTTAAACATTTCATTTAATTACCAAACTTTTGTGCTTTCTGTTTGCTTAGTAATGCTGTCTGTGCCCTTGTAATCCTCCATTTTATCTTTTTTGATGAAGTCATTACTGCAAGTTTTCATTACCTTTGGTTTATTTCTGGCCCTTTTCTGCACTGTGTTCATTTAGTTTACCTTCACTGTTAACTCTGCACTTTGTAGCTCTGAAAAGCAGCCTCTGGAATTCCAGTTCTGACACCATGTCACTCGTCTGGTCAGGATAAAACAGACCAACATCTGTGGGTTCTGTTCAAACAGCTTTATTATGTGCAAACACATCAGGATTGAAGCTTAATAACTTTAACTTAGACTTGTATACTACTTATCTCACTCATACATGCTCATATCTGGTTGCACTCTCAAAATGACACTGAAGCTAGCATGTGCTTGCTATTTATATGCATGTGCTGTCCTTGGAAATGCTTCTTAAAGGTACAACACACACACTATTCTACACGTCACATGGAAAATTCAGTGCTACTACAGGTTAGTCTGCATTCAGCATTAGCACTCATCTTTTTAGATTCCAGTCCTGGTGTTTGTAAGAAGGAAAGTTCTGTGATGAGTGGACCAGTTTTCTTTCAGTCAGTCTCCTCATTTCCATTCCACCTACTTTCATAACAGCTGCTTCAGACTTTGCTTGGTAGGCAGTGTGAAAAGGAGTGAAAGTGCAAGGTCTGTGGAGCAAACAAGACAGACTGAAGCACATCATTGTCAAAAGATGATGGCACCAATTAATTCTCTGAAAGTCTTGAATCACCTATGGTCTCCTGGATCTATGCAGATCATTACAAAGAACAGCACAGTCGTGTGATACATAAATAGGGGCTACTCAATGTTACCTCTTTTGCAGACATGCTATGATAGCCTGGGTGGTAGAAACTCCTCTCTGTTTGACTCTGCAAGCTTCATACATTACACATCATAGAAAACAAGCTAAGCAGCACCAGGACACACCCCCATAAATGGAAATTGCGCTCTAGCCTTCCAAGAATTGATCCAGTAGTGAAGAACACTGCAAATAGATCTGTTTGGTTTCTTTTCAAAACAGATTGTTAAAGCAATTCTCTTCCAGGACTCCTTGAAAGCAGGCTCAAAAGACTGATGCCTTCTCATTTTCATGGACTGGAATGTTTATCAATGTTTTTCCACCAATTTCTCAGATGCTCATAGTTCTTCTAAAGCTTCAAAGGGATTCTCCAAAGATTGTGGTGGGGACTCCCTTTTTTTCCAAGCAACAGTGTTTCTCGCCTCTTTTGAAGCAGGTCAAGGGCAATTACCACAGTTTTTTTTTTCACAGACTGGATTTACTCACACAAGACAGGGGTTGTTTTATACATTTTATGCACCTTTTTTTTCTGATTACATGCAGCAGGTAATAGAAGCTAAAATGTATGTACAGTTGGAAAAGATTTTATAGTTAGTGTCCGCCTAAGAGCCAGTACATTTCATAGCCCAATTGCCTCTGGCTGTTGATTATTCATGAGAGATACTGTCACCTGGCCCTTATTCTTCTAGTAAGATTCATTTTGTGTCCATTTCTGCTTGTATGCCCTTGGATGTCCCCTTTCCGCCTATCTTCAAGTCAAGTAGTTTTTGGCCAGTTAGAAAACAAGTGGCTCCTCCATGGGATATTAACTTTGTGTCTCAAAAGCTAATTATTCCATTTTAATCAGCTCATTAGGCACATATGAGTTTCTTAGCATGGAAGACTGTATTACTCATTGCTATGACTCCTGCCAGAAGATTATCTGACTTGCTGTCAGCCCTATTTCATTTTCCACAAAGTTTGTTTTTTTTTAGAACAAATCCTTATTTTCATAACTGGTTTCAGAATTTCCATGAGTCGATTCATTAATCTCCCAGTCTTCTTTCAAGAACCTAGGAACAGGGAAGAAAGAATTCTCCATACTCTGGATGTCCACTCCCAATTTATTGGGATAGGTAATAAGCTGTTTGGCTCCTATGAAGGTAAGAGAAAATGACAACCAGTGTCAAAGCAGAATATCTCCAGATAGTTGTCTCATGATATTTCTTTCTGTTATTCTCATCATAACATACTACTTCTAGCCAGGGCTAGAGCCCATTCTACTAAGAGTTTTGCTTCATCTGTGGCTTTCTAGAAAGGGTTGGACTGGAAGTATTCTAGAGGTAGCAAAGGTGTCCTCTGTACATACTTTTACAAAGCATTGTAAACTGGGATCCATTTCCTGGTCCAGAACCAACTTTGCTAGGACTAGTCTCCAGGGGCTCTAGAATTCTTAGGCTTCCTTCTCTGTATTTGTTTCTATGTTATGGCAATCAGCCCAAATAGCTTATGTTACTGCAACAGTGATGTAATGAAGAGCATAGTACAGTTGTGTAAGTAAGCATACCATAACAGTAGATGGCCGAACACTGTTGCAGCTGAGGTATCCTCCCTCCATTCTCTGTATTTGTTTTATCTATTGCCCTGGTGTGGATGTATATACCTTTATGTATATAGTCACTCATGTTTTATCTTTCTCAGCATTTTCTTTTCATGCTATTGCCTTCCTTGCTGGTGCAAGAAAGCACTGAGCTTTTTTGTGCTCTGCCTTTCTTCATGGAGGTCTGCCTGAGCTGACAGAGCACATGGAGGTGAGCTTAAGCTCTGAAAAGTTGTCTGTCTGGTCGTATGCTTGGTAGGATAAAACCTGAAGAGCTTTGGCTACTGCAACAGTAATCTATTCAAGCATCTACCGTCACAGTAAGTTTGCTTGCACATCTATACTTTGCCTATTCTTTTGTTACCTGTCTCACCATTGAAGCAAGACGAGCCATAACAAAGAATTTTCTCATTCCAAGACTTGAATTTGGCCTTCCCATACTTGCATTACACTCTGCCCAAAATAATGCATCTCATCTAAACCACCTACAGAAGGCTATCTACCTCCCCTTCCCAGTCGCATGCTCACTCTTGCTATGTATGACCCTGAAAATCCTGTATGCACACTGCGGCCATTCCATGGGTGGTAAACTATGAAAAATCCAGCAAAGCTAGAACTTCCACTGAGTGACCTCCCAAACCTCTTGTATCAGAGGCACATGGGATATATGCAAATAACCATTATGAACATCAGGTGTTTCAGCTAATTGGCGATTCTGAATGCCCATGACTTATTTCATCATTTTAATGGACAATTTTAGGCCAAACCCCACTAGCTATGGCTATGACCTCATCAGCACGAGCAGTGTGTGACAAAGCATAAGAAACACAGGGCTGTTATACCCAGCTGATGTCCATTACCATTAGGGTCATTGCAAAAATATCCCAAACAACAAACTAAAACAATAAGTGAGAAGGTCACTGAAAAAAAACAATCAGTAAAAACAAAATGAAAAATCCAGCAAAGCTAGAACTTCTACTGAGTGACCTCCCAAACCTCTTGTATCAGAGGCACATGGGGTATATGCAAATGACCCTTATGAACATCAGGTGTTTCAGCTAATTGGTGATTCTGAATGCCCATGACTTGTTTTGTTTTAAAGGGTCATTTGCATATATCCTATGAGCCTCTGATACAAGAGGTTTGGGAGGTCACTCAGTGAAGAAGTTTTATTGTATAACAAATAGAGAATGAAAGCACTAATATTTCTGGTTGCCAAATCATGCCTTCCCAGTTTGGTTTATTGGGATTACCTTCTGTTTTATTGCCTGTTTCATTTTGATTCCTAGTGGAATGACATGATCCTTTGGTGCCAGTTCATCCCAAGACAAGAACATGAATTTATACTTGTATGCAACACCTGACAAACTGGTTTCTGTTATTCAGAGCTTAACGCTCACTGTAATCAAGGCATACAGCTTGCTGGAAAGTTTAAAAATACTAATGTATCTGCTCTTAAGAAACCAACAGTTATAAATGGCAATTTTACTGTTTAGTAGACTCAAATCAACAGGAAAATGAACTGCCAGAATGAGTTTTCAGCTTGACAGTTTTTGGATAGCAATTCACCAATATTTACTGTTGTGGAAGAATCTAATAACGAAGTACTACAGTGAGTTCCAAACAATTATGTATCAATGGCCACAGCAGCTGTCAGCATTAACATTAGTGATTTTGTTTCTAGTGTAACAAATCCTTTTGCTAGCACTAGAACTTCAAATTTATCTATTGAATATTGCCAACAGTGACTTTAGTAACAATAACCTTGGTGCTAGAACATATAAAAACGATATTGTTTTTGTTAGAAAAAATGGTTTTAAAGCTTAAGTTGCTCCAGTATGAAGTTCACTATTTAGATGAGTGAATTAAAAGAGAACAGGTTCTTTTGGTCTTAGGATTACCAAATTTCCTAATGGTGTTTTTCCTGGTAACAACTTATTCAAAGAGCTTGAGAAACTGTTTAACACAGGTGTTGCCATTATGAGGTTATTAGTGGAAGATTACAACTTGTGTATTAAAAAGGTGGAGAGTGACATTCATCTCAAAGTATTATCAGTCATGTTGATTTTGGTTGATTTAGTAGTTTTTATTATGTTATTATTGCCAAAGTTTCTAGAATGGCATTTACCATTATTAATAGCAAACAGAAAAAAATGCAAACAGATGCAGCTGCATACAATTCCTTCACTGCTTACATTGTCAACAAAAAGCAAACTAATGACTGGCATGACAACAAGTTATCCAACAGTGGCACTAGTGCTTCCAAATCAAACAGGCGGGATGGTAATTTAAGCCATCAAAATCCTGCAGTTCCTCCTCCAAGTTTCTAATAATAGTGATTCACCACCAACTTTCTCCAAGGCCCCTTTCCTTTTAGATCCTTCTCTCCCCCCAAGGAGAGTGGAAAAGAACAATCGTGGTCGAGGAAGATGGAGGGGGAGAAAGAGACATTGAAGCTCAGTGGCAACATTGTCAATCTTAGCCAATTTGCTTTAAGTGAACAGTTTTAAACAAAGGGTTCACATTTATACCAACTCAGAAAGTGAACCTATTAAAGTGCTCATTGATTTGAAACTGCACCTCCATAAAATCAGTCTTAAATTTTTATTAAACATTTCTTCTCCTAGTAAAGCTGACAGTACAGTTCCTCCCAAGAGCACTTACAATCTCACTTTGCACAACACTCTTCAAGCCTTCCAGGACATTTGTATAAAGAATCTTTGAGAAAATCTAAATAATAAACCAAGGTTTTACAATCACTCTAATCAAGAGAAACAGGCACGGTGAGAACTCTCATCTGATAGAACCATCCACATGGTGAAAGCAGATAAAAGTAGGACAATAGTAATTATGAGTACTGACTCATACTATCAAGTTATAAATGAGCTTTTGGCTAATAGAGAGTATTATGAAGTTTCAAGGGATGTTATTAATTGACATTTTATGTCAAAGATATCAATGATGAACTTTTTCATTTTCTTAAGGTAGATGAGCCAAAAATGGCCAGTCTTTTTGTATTCCCAAGTTACATAAAAATTCAGTGAATCCACCTTTTATCCCCATAGTGACCACATATTTTTATAAAATAGAGCCTGTATGTATATACTTGGACTTGGTTTTAAACCCTTGGGTACAGAAATCCGAATACTACCTCAGGGACTCATGACACCTTTTAGAACTTGTAAAGGCCATTGACACCATTGATGCATCTAATGTTTTTGCATCCCTAGACGTTATTTCTCTACACTTGTATCGATCGAGAAGTTGTTATTATGTCAGAGATTATTTGTCTAATCTTACCAGTATTAATTTTGATACCATCAATACTATATGTTTTTTTATTAGACTTAGTTTTAAAAAAAAAAAAAACAATATTTTTGAGTTCAGTGGTAAATTTTACAGACAAAAAACAGGTGTGACGATGGGAGCTCAAATGTACCCAGTTTTTGCCAGTTTATTTATGGCATCCTGGGAATAGCATTTAATTAAAACTCACCAATGTTTTAACAGGATTGTCTTTTATAAACATTTTATGGACAATCTTTTTTTCATTTGGAATGGAATTTTTGTCCTTCAGCCATGATTTGAGTAATAGTACTGACTTTTCGCGTTTTACCATGAGTGGGTATGGTAAACAGATTGTTTGGATTTGAGCCTACACTTCAACAGCATGGGTCAAATTGAAAGCAACGTCCATAGGAAGGATACTTTCATTAACAGCAATTTGCACTATCATAGTTTACATCCTCAGCATATGAAAAAAGATATTCCCCGGGATTCATGAACCTTGCGCCAGGTGCACACATAGCGTAGGCGTTATAACACCAAATATGGCCGCCGAGCGATTCAGGTACGATTCAATTCCATGTGCACTACCGGCGTATGCCAAATCTGCGCAGCCCCCGGCGTAGGTATGCTAAACACCCTATGTGCGGTGTGTCACCATGCAAATGAAGGCATATAGAGATTCACGAAGTGGTGCAGGCGTAGCATAAGCCCACGGCAATGTAAACAAAAAAAAAATGGTTTACATTTCCACAAACATAACATCTGAGTAATGGAAGAGTGTCAGACCCAGGTATCACACTGTTAACATATGCCAATGGTGAAATACACAGACAATGGCAAAAGAAAACATGCACAACATGTAAATAACAACTTAAATGGCATGTCCACAGTAACTCACATCAGAACCGCAGGACATGTGTGCGGAAGGTGCAACATAATGAAATAATATAACAATGTTATAAAACAGCATCGTAATAGACATCAGGTTCACAGCATAATACACCATGGTATGCATGGAACGCCACAACCACGGTGCAAGGGTTGCCAAGGACTCGTGGCAGTCTTCGGTGTGGTAACTATGAATTAGTAGTCAATGCCATGCAAATGAGGCAGATAATACTGAATCGCAAATTCCCCGCCAGAGTAAGGTTGTACCAAATGGCGCAGTGGTAATACACCGAGGAGTGGCTCAGAGGGAATACATGACATCTGCAGAGGGGTGTGCCACCGTAGCAGTAAGCACATTGGAGCACAGCAAACCTGGGCTGTACATCGCAAATCAAAGCTGCAGGACCGGGGTGTGGGGTAATAGTTTAGCTGAGAGCACACAATGCGTGCAAAAGTGCATGTGTACGAGGATGACAATGTTCCCGGAACCTAGTCATGTGACGCATGCCCCGCAAACAATATCGGAAACAGGAAGGTGATGTGAAGAATATAAGGAAATGCGGAAGAAGTGTAATTGGAGTACTAATGAGCAATCAACACTAATCAACCCACGAAGGCCAATCGGCGGCAGCTGACAACTCTGCATGCAGAAACCTGCAAAATGGGATAGGGGAGGCATATGAATGCAAAGAAAGTAGGGGAGGTAGCAGATTGCAAAGATAGAAGACCTGACACAGCAGAGCAAAGCAGACAGGCAGCACAACGGCAGTAGCACACAAAACGCATGATATGCCATGTCCATAAAAGTACAAATGACAGTGCTCTGCAGGATGCATGCCAGAAAATGGTAGGTGCAACGTGCAGAAATAGTAAGGGAAGGTCGAAAGGTAATCCATGGCAGGCAAGAGTAATGCAACACCAAAGGCAACACCGTTGTAGTACCATCGGTAAAACACGGAAGATAACCCTTAGATACGGGTGTACAAACACACCCTATGACATCATCGGTGTGCACAGCACAATAGTATAAAGTGTGAATGCACACAACACACAGCCGTGTATTCCCAAACGCCGCACCATAGGTGTAAACACATGGGGAACTTTTAAAATGTATATGTTGGGTGCTGCCGTAGCTGTGATCCATCAGCATGTGTTAGAGACTGACGGTGTTGTAGAGGAGGATGCCGACAACCACCGCAGGCCTTGGAGGAGAAGGAGAGTGTTCAGACCAAGGGTAACCTACCAGGGGCTACATGACCTGGAGATAGTAGAGTGTTACAGGGTGGACAGGGACATGTTACAGCAAATAGTGGAGCTGTGCCGGCCACGCCTGAGAACAAGAAACAACAGAGGGGAACCCATCCCAGTGGACACAAAGGTATGTGTAAGCTTGCGAATACTGGCCACAGGTACCTTTCAAAGGCCAACTGGAGATATAATGGGCATCTCACAGGCATCAGCATCCAGGGTACTACACCAGTTCCTGGATGCCATGTTACCACATGCCAATGAGCATATATACTTCCCCAGATCTCAGGAGGATTTGGCTAGCAATATGCACCACTTCCACCGTGTGGCACAATACCCGGAGGTACTGGGTGCGATAGACTGTATGCACATACAAATCAAGTCACCACCTGGCGAGCAGGGTAGACGCTACATAAACCGCAAGGGATTCCACTCCATCAATTGCCAGGTCATGTGCAATGCCCAGGGCATTATCATGGATGTGTGTGCTGGCAGCCCTGGAAGTTACCACGACTCCCATATCTGGCATGCCTTACAGCTGTATCAGGTATTTGTCAGGGGGGACATCCCACAAGGCCATCTTGTGGGGGATGCTAGCTATGCACTGGAGCCGTGGATGATGACTCCCATCAGAAATGCACACACACACATGCAAGAACGCCATAATGAGGCACACGCACAAACCAGAATAATCATAGAGCATGTGTTCGGGATGCTGAAATCACGGTTCTGGTGCTTGGATACATCTGGTGGAGCCTTGCAGTACTCTCCAGGCACATGTGCCCACATATTCATAGTATGTGCCATGCTACATAATATGATCCTGCGGAAGCAGCTGCTGCAGGGACATAATGGTGAAGGGCCACAAAGCCCACCACAATTGCCAAGGCCAGTCCAGGCACAGAGGGTTCCAGACCAGGAACACACTGTGCCAGCCCCAGTAGGCAGATGGAGGCGTACCCAATATGCCTACGCCTTGGCAAAGAGGGAACGTGTAGCACATACTCTGACAGAGTAGGCCCCATGGACTGACACCTCCCCACCTGCACACACAGTGAAATGGACGGCACACAAACATGACCACCTGTAAAGTGTAATGTATGGGTGGCCTTAAGTGTGACTCCAACATAGGCAGCCCCCAAACACTGTAAACCCAACAGCCAGTGGAACATGTAACGCCAACACCTGAACAGTACGTGAGTCCTACAGCATATGGCATTGCTGTGTGCCTGCCACGTTCGCCGCAAGATGTATACATATAGATATATATATATATATTATATATATATATAGATAAATATGTACACATGTACATATATATATAATACAGATAAGACAGGGAATTAGAGGGATATAAGGTGACTGAGATGTATCCCGCGATATCTGTACATAGTATACATAGTGCAACGACAATCTGAACATCCGGGAGGTTCAAAATAAGAGGATACCGCCAACCATGGAACGTGTAACATACCGATATGCATAACCGCGAGGCTGAAAGACCGACAGAACACAGTACTGTAACAGTACATGCGCGTGTAATAGTATGATGATATGAAGGGAGAGGTAGACACCGCCGGTGTTGCAGTCCACGTAGGTACTGTGTGCAACCGTCCCCGTGAGTGCCGTAGTATGTGTGCGCTGAGGGTGCCGTGTGCGTCGCTGTGTGAGTGTAATGTGTGTGTGTCTGCAACGTGTATGTTGGTGCCAAGTTAGAGGCAGAGCAGAATATTAGGTGTAGGCATACGGTAAACTAGCCTCAGGCATATGTTCACTACTAGTCTCAGAGTAGTAGTGACAGCCCCACCCTGGCTAGGTGTGTCGTGACAGAACGATACAAAGTGAATATGTTCCAGATGGTAGCACAGGAATATTCCCCATAAGAAATGGAAAGGACGTATGTAATAGTCATGCCTGTATGTATGACACTGATATGTTACACGCATTATGATACATTGGCAAAGTCACACAGCAATAGGTATGTATCGCGGAAATATGTATGTGCTACCCCAGTACTGACCGTGGCCACATGTTGGCCCGTAAACACCGCTGTGTGTTCTACAAGTGTCAAACAATCAATTTCCATCTGAATATGTGGCAACCACTGGCAAACAGGCTATCCCAACAACAGGACCACAATGACTGCAAATATTTGGGACAGAATGACAAGGGATAGTTGTCACGTACACATAACCGCTGATATACCACAGATGTTACGGAGGTATACATGCATCAAGCTCACCTGCAGGCGATACCGACACCACATGACAAAAGCCCAACCTACAATACCATAACAAAAGACTATTAACTGTTAACTCTCCAAGTAGGGATATGGAGCACACAGACAACTATGCTGGTTATGTAGAGATGCAAGGCCCACAAACCGTATCCGTGACGTACAACCACCGATATCCCCCACTGTAGATAATAAAGGAATACAAACCGTAATAGCAGCACAAACATACAGTCAGTCAATGACATCTGCATAACCACAACATATCGCGTGGGAGACACAATTAAAGGCGGATGCATAATTGCATGCGTTGTATAAATGCAAACAATAGCCATGTTACAGTTTTGAATGCTATACTCCATTATTATTCGTCGGCAGGACAGGTACACCCACATGTTGAACCAAATACTACACCTGTCACACACAATCCACGGGGACTTGAATGCAGAATATACTTGTCCCTATGCATAGCAGATGCAGTTACACATAACATAAGACAATACAGAACATCTCCACGAAGGTAGGGCAAATATCCAACACCCAGGCAGAAAATCCAATTATACCCCAGTATCGACGCGTAATTACCGAATGGAGTAGATGCACAGGTGATATGCACGTAATTACTCACGTACACATAGCCGCTGATATACCACAGAAGTTACGGGGGTATACATGCAGCAAGGCCACCTGCAGACGATATCGGAACCAATTAACAACAGCCCAACCTACACTCCCATAACAAAAGACTATTAACTGTTACCTCTCCAAGTAGGGATGGAGCACACAGACAACTATACTGTCTATGTAGAGATGCAAGGCCCACAACCCGTATCCATCACGTACAACCACCGATATCCCCCACCGTAGATATTAAAGGAATACAAACCATAATAGCAGCACAAACATACAGTCAGTCAATGACATCTGCATAACCACAACATATTGCGTGGGAGACACAATTAAAGGTGGATGCATACTTGCATGCGTTGTATAAAGGAATACAACAGCCATGTTACAGTTTTGAATGCAATACTCCGTTATCATTCGTCGGCAGGACAGGTACACCCACATGTCGAACCAAATACTACACCTGTCACACACAATCCACGGGTGACATGACTTCAAAATATACTTGTCGCTACGCATAGCAGTCGCAGTTACACATAACATAACACAATACAGACCATCTCCACGAAGGTAGGGCAAATAGCCAACGCCCAGGTGGAGAATCCAATTATACCCCAGTATCGACGCGTAATTTCCGAATGGAGTAGATGCACAGGTGATATGCACATAATTACTCACTGAGGAACAGCAATTGGTGGGATGAATCCACATGTTGCAGGTATCGACGTATATAAGGATGACTCTCAGGATATTCAAACCGTATGCTCATACCGAAACAGCATTGTACTACCGAAAACGAAAGGAAACGGAAAAATGATACACGGAACGAAACACCAACAAGGTATGTAGAACACACGATATGTAAGGTTGTGTAACGCATGATCTGTATTAATAAACTGTACTGTATGTGAATGGTGGTTGTAATTAATTACACTTGTCCGTAATGCAGAAAGTGGTAAAAGGTAGTTATGTAGTGATATCTTGCTGAGCATACCAACGCTTGTAGACACCGTGTGTACAGCAGTGGGACATCATGTACACAGCGGAGACACCACAAGGGATGCCACTGGAGGGCATTAAAGAGAACAATGCCATACCACACGCTGTTGCTGGCAGTGGATGTCCAACAAGGAAGTGCCATAGCAGGGGAAAGTACATGTATGTATACTGTCACAGCACGCATGTGTATGAGCATATACCGTTGATGTCATATGTAAGGTGTGGCTGACATACAAGTATGCCCTGCATTAGGGGATACTATGTGAAATATGTGTAATGTAAAGTTGTCTAGGTAGATATGACAGATATCATACACAGTATCACAGGCATATCATGCATAACACAGGTATCGTCTATTGGTATGTACAATAACAGGATACATATAGCCTGTAGGTATGGGACAGAGTAGTAGCATGATAGCTAGTCTAAATGGAAGGGACACCAAGTAACCATGCCCAAAGGACTTGTAGTAGCTGCACAGGTGCACAGTGGGCAACAATGCAGTCTGGCAGGTCCATGTGTAAGCACATGTGCAGTGTACATAGTAGTGTCACCTCTCCATGGTAGTGTCCTGTGAACAGCAGAGGCAGGTGTCAATTGCACTTCTACACAGTACCGCTGCTGTGGTGGTACCAGAACTATGTGTCACTCAAACAGCAAGGGAGGTATCACATGAACAGTGCTACTGTGTGTCCCTGCGGGATGTACACAGGAACTATGTTTCACAGCATGGTGTGTGTTGTGTTCGTGGAAGTAACACAGAAGCCCAGCCCATGCAGTGTGGCGTGTGTGCACATATCCAGGAGCATTTCGTTCACACTGCCCACCGCAGATGTCATGTATGAGGAGTATATTCATCACTAATGTGGAGGACATGGGCCGTGTCAGAGCAGAAGACACCCCTGAGTATGTCGTATGCAGATGTGTACAGATGTGTTGTCAGTATGTCAGCCGCATATGTAAACTGTCTGAGCCCAGTAAACATCGTGGCATGTCAATGTTGTGCCATGTAAAGCTGTAGCTGTTGTTGAAGGTACACCATAAATGTGGTATTGTACCCTTGACTGTGTGTAGATGTGTGTAGTTCACAGGTACAATGGCTACCTATGTACCAGCATCACACACAGTACAGATAGGTGTGGCCTTGCAGAAGGATATCCATGCCACAGTGGAATACGGTAACCACAGCACTGTGTGTGGCATATGTGTGTACTGCAACCATGTACAATGTGATATGTATGTACGGGACCACTATCCATGTGATAGTCAGTGGGTGAATGTTGTTATGCAAAGGTGATGTGCATGCACCATGTGTCATGCATCCTGATGCCATGATACTCATATGAAGTATCCGCCACACTGACACCCATATGGTTGGTATCGGTATGAGCTGGTGGAGCAATAATGGCACTTGGTATGTAGGTGTGGGAAATCTAGGCATGGACAGTACTCTGTGACAGCATGTTCTGTATGTAAGCATATAGTGAACATGAGTGGCCCTATGACTGAGGACTGTGTAATGCAATATGTACCTGACATGTAGTAGGTACTATGGTATGCTGGCACCACTGTGTGTACTGTCCATGAGCCACATAGCATAACATCCTGAGACACAGGGTATGATGTGCAGGTGGATGTGTATGTTGTCAATATCAGAATGTGGAATGGTGCTGAAAGGCAATGGGAGGACAACGTATGATGTGTCGGCCTCCGTACCATCCTCAACTGCCCATGCAACTGTATGACAGGTGGCCAGCATGTGTATGTACCTTGCTGTGGCATACACAAGCCCAACATGGGTGCTAGGAAAGGACTGGAGGCCATCAATGTGTGTGGGAATCACGTTCCTGAGGATGTGCCCCATTGCCATGCAGAATGGTCCAGTCATGGGTGTATGACTATAGTCCCACTCGTACAATGCAGTGCCACCCATGTGTAGTGCGATAAATGCCGCTGTGCGGCAGTCAGGGTCCACAATGTCCGACAAAAGGCTATCAGTGAATATAGTGGCCTGGTGCGGAGACATATACCGAACAGGTTGGTGGGACATTACAGCCAGGGACATTGGAAGGTGACATTGGGCCAGTGTCCCAGGACATATTGTGTGCATGTCAGTACTGTGTATGTGACCACAGGGACACTACGATGTCCATGTACGGATTGCGACCCTGTAGTGAGTGAGAGGGTGTATTGTCGGTAAGTACGCCATCGCCTGGCACGTTGCCAACATTAGCTCGGTCTGCAATGCTTGGGTGACTGTTGTATGTGACATCAGATGTGGATGTTGCCAAAGAATACTGACATACCACCACAATGCCTGAGGCCCCACACTGCAATGTGCGGCAGTCATGTTTAGGTAGCTAGCCTTGGAGTATGTGATGATGGACCTCGAGGACCCACCATGGCTGACAAGTGATGCACCCCACACATGTGAATGTACACCACTGTGCAACAGCCTGTACATGTGGTTGTACATCATATGTGCATGGAACATGACCACCACAGTGGCGTCTGTGAACTGGTCAGTACCGCCATGTCTCTGTGTGGAATAGCATGATTCCTGCAATTGTGTACATGCTACTGAAGCGCACTGTGGTATGTGTCAGCATATGTATGTTCAGTGTCCATCTGCTTGGGTGTCATGATGTTAACAACCGCTGTCAGCAGACGTCTGTAGTAGTTGTTGTAGTACACATGTTCCGTGTATGCTGTGATGGGTGTGTTTCCAGGGTGTGGCTAGCAAGGCCGTGTAGCATATGTGTTCCACCAAAGAGGGGATAACCCCAGGTGTGTCACACCAGTCACATGGAGGTAGTGTTCATGCTAAGGGTAGTGTAGGTATGGTATGTGTTGTGTATTGTTTCATCCAGCTGAGCTGAGTGCATGACTCAAGCATGTGTAGGTACATGGGTGTCTATCCCAGGGAAGTGTGGGTTACTGTCAGCACACAGCAGTAGTAGCTGTCTGAGGCCCAATGTACACTATAACAACACAGACGGTATGTAACCTGTGGTGTACACTGTCGACTCTGTCGCATGTTACAATGTGTATAGCAGTCACAAACACGGTTATCTGCACATGGAGCACCTATGATGCATTGTGTTAAGCAACTATCCAGGATGTGTGCAAAACCCTGTGTGATGTGTGAACCCCACATCTGTGGGTGTTCCGGTCCAGGTATGTGCCTGGAAGGTACGGTCCGTGTACAATCCGTAATCGCAGGTGTGCTGCGCAGGGCATGGAGGCAGGTCCCAGTCACCGCAGAGATATGTGAGTGGTGCAATAGTGTGTGTGCCTCACTTGTGTGCATCACAGTGGAAGATGCAAGCATTGTTCCACATGACCCCATGCCGTGCCTGCCAGTGACAGTTATGTGAAACTGCCAGAGAGGCAGTATAGCATGTGAAGATGTACATGTGTGCTCTACACCCCAGGCTGATGGCTGCAGGTCATGAGTGCCACAGGATTGTGTTTGACCTGGACTGTCATAGCGGTCAGATACCACATGCCTGTACAATAACAGTAGGAGCATAGGCAACAGTTGCAGTGACACAGTAGGTCAATGTACAGTGTTCCTGTGTCCAGACCACTGCCGACTGTACACCATGGCTAGACACACACCCAGAGGGCTATAACACCGGTGAGCCATTGCATGTCCCAGTACACGTAGTCTGTGTATTGCCATCACAGGGCGGTCACACTAACATGATGTATGAGAGATATATTGTACCAGGTGATGTGTCATGTGTGTGTATGTTGAGTTGCAGAGGTGTTCACCCGTCCACAACATCTCAGTGCATGATGCCTTGTGTAACATGATGTGTGGAAATGCATTGTGATTCACAACAGAGTCATCCGGGACTGGTGTGTTGTGAATGGTGTAACCCATGAGTCTGCGGGATATACACTGGTGATGTTGGCAGCCATGCTGGGGGCCACCAGTGGTGCCTACAGTGGTCATACAGACATATTGCATACATTGTTCTTGCAAGAATGTCCATTGTTGTAGATGATGTGGTACTACGTGATGGTAGGTGTGTGTTGTGAATGTTACCCATCCAGACGTGACCGTCAGGTGCAGACATGGTTGTTGACAGCATCACCCCCATCCACAGCTGTCAGCACCCTGTCCCCAGAATGGGTAACAGTAGCCCTCGTACTGTGCGACTAATGTGCAGATCGTAGAACACCTACTACTGGCTGACTAACAGTGTCAACTAGGAAGGGTATATGATGGCTGGAATATGCTGCTCCAATGTATAAATATGATATCCCAATGAATTACAATGATTCCCATCTAGTAAGCCATGGCTGGCATGTAAACCATGTACAACAATGACTGTGTGACAGACCCTTCCAATGTGGAGCCATGATGAACATGCACCCGTTAGAACACCAAATGAGGTACGTTGCATGTAATGATGTACAACTGACAGCTATGGGCACAGCATGGATGCAGAAGCACATCTCCCACAGGCAGTACCGCTGTACGTTGGTAGGGGGGCATTGCACGAGTACATGTGACAGTTGCTGTATTGCCACATGTACGACATATCCGTCATATAGGGGTAGCTCTGGTACGTGACGGTTGGACATGCCTGTACATACGACCATGTCCCACAGGATATGTGTTAAGTGTGTACAACACCTGTCATACCTTCAGCAAGCTGTGAAGTGTATGACTGCCAGTGTACCTGTGTGACATGTTGTGCAATGGGTGCAAAGGTACGCAGTAGCGCATTACATGCTCACATGTCCTGCACAGGTGCATAGCTTGAACATACAATACAAATAGGGTGTTGGATAATAGCAACCCACAAGAGGTGATGAGTACGGGTGGCAATGCACTATCACCTTTCCGGGTAAGGTGTGCATGTCCATGACACATTAGCACCTGAGATGTTAGCAGTACAGCTGTACAGGGCAGCATGTATATTTGATTATAAATACCCTTGCGTGTTCCACCAGTGGCCTGTTGACAGACAGACATCAACACAATGTGCAGCATTGACATGTGCACAGCACATCACCGCTGGCTACAGTAGAACAGGGTTAATGTGTTGACATGTGCACAGAACATCAGCGCCAGCTACAGTCGAACACGGTATGTGTTGAACCCCACCGTCATTGTAGCCCATGCCACAGAGAAATGTTATGCATCTGTGTATGTACGGCTGGGAATGGACCTGGCCTAGCAGTATAGCTGTGTCAGTGTTGCGAACAACATACTGAATGGGCTGTGTATGTGAGGTGTGTGTCATAAGTGTATGGTCTGATGGATGATACCAGCATTGCCACCGCTATGTGAACATCCCCGTCCCCATAAATGAATACCTAGGCTGTGCTCAACACCATGGTCACTGTGGAAGGGATGGTGTTGTGCGGTGCACCCACCGACATGGTGGTGACAGCAGGCACTGGATGTAGACATATGAGGTACCCATGTCAGGTCGGGGTACCATCCATGTGCACAGGATATCACCGTGCAGGCATATACAGCACTGTGTTGAACAATATTACAGCACATAGCACCTGTCAGGGGTAATGTTTATGCATGGATGTGCGATACCAGCATGCACCATACACACCCCCACCATGCAGCATGCTGCCTACCTTGCAGAAGGACATTGTCCACACCATGATGATGGACATGTGACATGTCCATATACCCATATAAATGACATATGTAATGGACAGCCACCATCCCAATACTGGTATTCCACAGGCTGGACACATCCCTGTGCCATATATGTGATATACCCTGCCATACCATGCAACCCTGTCCATCAAGGCTGCACGTGCCATCACAGTCATACATGGTGCGATGGCCACATGGCACATGCACTATCAACTGACTGGATCAGTAATGTGGCACTGATGCACCTTGTGGTGTCACAATTGCTGTGTGACAGCATGTAAAACGTGCACGCACATGCTATGTTTGACCATCCCTGCAAATGTCATATGATCAGACATTGTCCCATGTGCATCACATGTGCAATACAGGCGAGCCATGGCAGGATGTTCAACACCTGTACAGTGATGAGTAGATGTATATGGCAAAACACATGCATGTACAGGTGTCCATGTGTATATGTGCAGTGCCACTGCTGACATCCATAACGGCTGCATCTGTGATGCTATGTGACATATACACAGCATCCAGGTGAACAGTAGTACTGTGGACACATCGGGCCAAGTGCAGATTGGTAAGAACACAGGTGCAGGCAGGTACACATGTCCACAGCAAGTTACCATCTACATGGAGTATGTACAGTGTGATGAGTTGACACAGAGATATGATATGATATCCACTGCATAACAGTGTGACAGGTGTGACGGCAACATGTCAGCTGTGTCAGTGTCATGATGCGTCTTAGAGATTACTGTGCAGATGTCGTACGTCACAGCAATGTATGTTCAGCGCTATGCCAGTACATCAGTGTGAATGTGACCTGTCACCATCATTATGTCTTACAGATAATGCCACGTTCACGACTCCCAGCCTTCAGCCGCCAGGAGGATGAAGTCATCATACCATTGCTCCATGACAACTATGACGTGCTATTCAGCCATGTGCCACAGCAAGCGCAGCAGCGGGATGACCTGTGGCAGGATATACGCAGGAGGGTGAATGACGTGGGTGGCAACAACCGCACCTACCAGCAGGTACACCGACACTGCATAGACCTCATACGGCATGAGAAACAGCGTGCCACTGCAATCGCCAGAGAACAAGGTGGAACGGGTGGTGGGCCACCAACCCAGCCCCCACTCACACACACAGAGGAGCTACTGGCCAGTCTGGGGACACCCAGGGAACAGCATGCAGAAACACTAGCCGCCATCGTGGAGGTGGGTGTCTCCCAACCAATGAGCCTGGAGTTGCCTGGTAAGTCAGTCCTGCATATGAGTATGATATCCACTGTAGTTGCAGGTGTCACTGTACATCATGTAAAGTAACAACACATGCCAGGTATATGGGCACACAAGCCGCATACTACAGTATGCTACGTTGTGTATGCAGACGTGTGCATACCATATGCTATCACACAGGTACATGATGTCACATGCACAGTGCAAACTGTGGCTGTCATACAGTCATGGATAATGTTTATACTGTTGTGTTGCCCCTATACAGGTACCTCTGGTGTGTCGCACAGACATGGGTCCATCGCAGGTGAGACTGTTGTCAGAATCAGGCATGTTACAGTGTAGAGTTATTTGCCATGTGGCCAGGTATAACATGCACACCTGGGTTTTGTTCCAGTCACGTTATACAGGTTGCACCACCAGACACACACATGCCACCCGTGTGCAGTAGATACAACCATTATTATACACCGGCATGAAACCACAGTACCTGTCAATGTGATATGTGCAGTCAGCTATGCATACAACGGTGGAGGTGTTCTACAATGGATGCATATGTAGTATGCATTGGAACATTTGTGGTACGCACACAGTACCACACAGTGAGCAGTGATCTGTGCAGCACACAGTTGTCACCAATGTGACATATGCCCCTGCATTGTGTGCACACATTGTGATACGCCACCCGACATGTCCCAAGCTTGTGGTGTTCTGTCTGCAATATTGTCACAGCATCACATGACCTACACCCGACATAACAAACATCCACACTGTTGTCTGCATAACCCTGTGGATTGTGACACCTCTGACATGTATGGGTGTATGTCACATGGGACACCACAGACATGTGTACAAGATGCCCATCACACACAATTGTCCAAAACCCATTCACACATGGCCATGGGTGATAGCCACAGGCATGTTGCCACACAATACGTCTGATGTGGATAGACCCCATTGCACATTGTCCACCCATAGTGCAATCATAGCCATAGTGGACCACCTGTACATTCGATGTGTTACACCGGACAACCGGAATGCCTGTCTGCAGCCACCGGAGGTGTCACCGATGTCTACCATATACGTGCTGTGGAACAGCATGACTGTGTTGCAGTCATGGCAATGCAATGCATCCATGTTATGCATTGCACAGCAACATACATGCGTCATGTTGCCATGCAGTGGCACAGTGCCTGTACTCCACACTGTATAGGTATGTACGCGGCTCACACTAACCACACCTGCACATACATATTTGCTAAACATGCATTCTATCTGTAGGCTGTACACACAACACTGCACTGTGAAGCCCATTATGATGCGGTGCATGTGGTGGGACACCATTGTGTCACACATGTATATATGTTACTGCACATGTCAGCAGATTACATGTCAAGGTAACGTCAGCCATGTGTACTGTTAACCTGTTTGTGGCCACATGGTGTATCACGGTGATGCATGCAAACTACCATGATTGTGTGTACTGCATGCCTACTGATATGACACCTGCTTGATGTAGTGTGCACCCCATGGTGGTATGCATACTAACACTATTAATGTCTGAGCTGCATTCCCTGTGCTGTAGTGCAGGAATGCTGCATGCCATCTGAAATATCACATGCATGGTGTGTCTGTGTGTGTGTGTGTGTGTGTGTGTGTGTGTGTGTGTGTGTGTGTGTGTGTGTCTGTGTGTGTGTGTGTGTGTGTCTGTCTGTGTGTGTGTCTGTGTGTAATGTACCTTACAGTATGTCTTTGCATTCACAGGTGGTGTAGGTGCGTTACCCTCCTGCGGTCCATCTGATGTTAGTGTCCCCACAGATACTAGCGGTGATGACCATATGCATGAGGTACAGGCAGGGTTGTCAGGGGCAGAATCTGCGCCATTGGTTACCATCCCACCTATGTCCCCTTCATCTCCGCACATGGTTCTGATGCCAACACATACCACATCACCGTTGCCCATAGAGGAAGGACAGTCAGCGTCTGTTGGCATTGAACAGGAATGTGTGGTGGCTACAGAAGGTGTGACTACACACCATGTTGCCAGTGTAATGACTGGTGATGTGCCACACAGGCATGTGGCTGGTGCTGCTCGTAGGAGGACCTCTGGCAGACATGCACCTGCAGTACAGGGTGCAGCAGCTGGTATCACCAGATGCATGTTCCAGACTGTAATGGTGGCACAGGCACGTGCAGAACAGCAGAACCAAGAAGGGCAGAGGCTGCAGAGGGCTGCAATCCGTACCCTAAATGACAACATCCAGTCATTGGCGAATGCTCAACAGCAGATTGCTAATGTACTGGATAGGCGATTAGGTGAAATGGTTGGAATCCTCGACCGAGGCATGGCAGTCCGCGAGCGTGAGCTGTCTGTGCTGGAACACCTGGTAGGGGTGAGGTGTAGGACACGTGGGCATAGGCCAGCAACACCACCTAGTGTAGGTCGATGTGTGCGTGCCACCTCTCATGCCCACTCACATAGTGCCGGTAGCAGTAGCAGTGCAGCTGGTGCTGCACTGCCCACACCAGAACACAGCAGGCCACGTGGACATGGCCCTGGCCGGTCCCATCATGGACATGGTTCCAGCGGACATGTGTCATTGGACAGTAGCCACTCTATACCTCCACCTGGTAGTGCCCGTGCAACCCCAGGCAGGCACAGGTCACGTGGCCACAGACGGACACAGTGAGCTGTACAACCTGCACTGTACAGTCTGGGGCTGTCAATTATACCCCGTGTAGGCATCACATATGGCTGAACTGTGTACACACATACCCACACACGGCAGACACAACTGTAGGGCTCCACCACATCCACATGCATTCTGCACAGACATGTCCAGTAAACTCACCGGCCCTTACACACACACATGATGTTATCCATTGGTGCAGCCTATGCCCCTGGCAAACATATCACCCTGTGCATATGATGAAGCCTCTGCCGCATCCCTGTCATCCACACCATCGGTGCAGGGTTATGCAAATATATTCTGATGCACAGGGTGGACAGGATAGTGAGAGGTGTATGTGATACCTGTGTATGCATAGTGTGGGATGTGTATGTTGCAGTGGTTGTGTATGAAAACTGACAGATGCGTATGTGACGTGGGTTGTGTACTGTCAACATGCAGCAGACATACCATGTAGTGCAGGTGCAGCATGCATTGTGATGTGTTCACGGTATGTGTGACGGTTACATGTGTAGCACCATGTTGGTTCTGATAACCTGAATCCCTCCTATGGTGTACTCGCATGTGCCTACAGGGAGCACTGTTATTGGTCCCCCACGTGTAGCTGTGGATTACCCACAGGAACATCTGGCAATAGCAGCATACTACATGTACCCGCAACCTGCCTGGACACCTACATGACACACATGTCTGCACATATACTGCACCTGATGCATGTGGTCGGTGCCACAGGCTACAGTGGACAGAGACATCACATACATAGCAGGACACACTACAGGTATGGTGACATGGTGCAGGTGTCGTACACAGCGTGCTGGCCACTAACTTCAGGTGTCACCTGTCAGCTCTGGGGCACGCTGTGCAGCAGTAGGACCCTGTAACAGTACAGGAATATGGTTGCAATCGCGGGGTGTACACCACTATGATGCACACCCCATAGTGTGCAGATGGGGACACCTGCCTGTGTGGCCAGCGCCCTCACAATACTATGCACCCACACGCCATGTCACAGGGGGCGGACTTGCACAGGTGGCCAGTATGGCTCACACCTATGGCATCAACAGGGTTGTGCAATGCAGCACCAGTACGGGATGGTCACCCTGTGTGGTTAGTGTCCGTTCACAACAGTATTTTTGCATACACCCTCACACCAAGCAGCAGACATACAAACATGTCGACACACACACACTGTGGTGACCACACATGTATACACAGAGAGACAACGTGTTGCATGTACTGCACCATCCAAATCCATGCACCCCACACTGAGGTATGTACAGATCTCTACTATGGTGTACAGGGATGTGTAGCACGTGGGACATATTCCCCCCCGATATGTGGCATACATGGGCACACATTCATGCACACATGTCAGTGCTGGGAATACTACGCCCGCCATATGATACATGTGCAGGCATGCAGCGGTATGTAGTGCATTATGTGTACCATCACTGTATCCGGCAGATGTGCCGATATATGCACTTGGGAGGTGGTAGGTGTTTCAGTTGCCATGTGACATACAGTCGATGACACCTGACCGCTGGGTATGCATTATGTCAGCACTGTCATGTAACAGCGACATAGCATACTGTATGCACATGGCAGGGTAGGATGGTGTGTGACACACCTGTGGGCCACCACCTGCACACATGCATGTAGACAGGTGTTTAAACACATGATGTACACACATACCTCCATACGTGCTGCTTCTATGCCACCATATAACGGCCCCTATGATGGGTATGCATGTGGTAGGGTGTTGCAACTATGTTATGGACAATGGCCACTGCTCATGCATGGCTGCTCCATGCACAGTACATGTGTCACATGTGTCTCCTCTTGCCATGTGTGTATGCATTGCTACGTTTTGACATGTGTGTTGACATACATAAAACATGGACTGTGGTATGGTATCACAGTTGTCACAGGCAAACAATACAAGGGTATGTGTCCCAGTCATCACCGCTACACCCTGTAGTGGGAGCATTCCACAGACATGGGTCCACCTTCCATTCGTGTGTGTAGCACCGCGTACGCCAGTGTTATGCATGTGGTACATCACAGGCTTTGTATGTGTCATGTGTGCAGTCCATGCACACATCCAGACAATCACATGTATGACATATCCGGACATTGGTTTACTCTGGTACAGCAGCAGTCATGTGTCACAACTGTGTTAGGGCCATGGTATGTGTGGAGCCGACCTGTCCATGTATACTGATATGGGTGGACTACATCACACATGTTGGATCATTGTTAGTACATGTGTACTCTGCACAACTGGTGTACACTGCTATACAGACCTGTGGACATATGTCACATGCTGTTGTTGGACTGTGAGGCTTACTGCTGCACCGATGACATGGTGCTGGCATGGCAGCTACAGTGTTCACTGCAGTGTGTACATGTTTGACCTGCACCCGTGACGCCTGTGATGTCATCTGTGTGTGTACGAGTAACTGCATGTGTGACCACCCTGTGCGTGTGGACAGGTTTACCTTACTGTGCCCTGCAGTGTGTACACTCCGTCTGCATGCTGGACGGCGCGTAGTAAATGCTAAGTGTGTGAGCATGCCCAGTAAGCAGTTGTGTAGATGGACACACAGTACATTGCACACTGCGCCCTTCTGTGATTATACCCCGTGTGCATGTATGTTTCCCCTTTGCAACCACTAAGTGTGTGAGCATGCCCGGTTTGCTGTTGTGTAGGTGGACACACAGTACATTCCGCACTCTACCCTTTCATGATTACACTCCATGTGTATGCATGTTTGCACTTTGCAAATGCTAAGTGTGTGAGCATGCCCAGTAAGCAGTTGTGTAGATGGACACACAGTACATTGCACACTGTGCCCTTCTGTGATTATACCCCGTGTGCATGTATGTTTCCCCTTTGCAACCGCTAAGTGTGTGAGCATGCCCGGTTTGCTGTTGTGTAGGTGGACACACAGTACGTTCCGCACTCTACCCTTTCATGATTACACTCCATGTGTATGCATGTTTGCACTTTGCAAATGCTAAGTGTGTGAGCATGCCCAGTAAGCAGTTGTGTAGATGGACACACAGTACAGTGCACACTGCGCCCTTCTGTGATTATACCCCGTGTGCATGTATGTTACCCCTTTGCAACCTCTAAGTGTGTGAGCATGCCCGGTTTGCTGTTGTGTAGGTGGACACACAGTACGTTCCACACTCTGCCCTTTCATGATTACACTCCATGTGTATGCATGTTTGCACTTTGCAAATGCTAAGTGTGTGAGCATGCCCAGTAAGCAGTTGTGTAGATGGACACACAGTACAGTGCACACTGCGCCCTTCTGTGATTATACCCTGTGTGCATGTATGTTTCCCCTTTGCAACCGCTAAGTGTGTGAGCATGCCTGGTTTGCTGTTGTGTAGGTGGACACACAGTACGTTCCACACTCTGCCCTTTCATGATTACACTCCATGTGTATGCATGTTTGCACTTTGCAAATGCTAAGTGTGTGAGCATGCCCAGTAAGCAGTTGTGTAGATGGACACACAGTACAGTGCACACTGCGCCCTTCTGTGATTATACCCCGTGTGCATGTATGTTTCCCCTTTGCAACCGCTAAGTGTGTGATCATGCCCGGTTTGCTGTTGTGTAGGTGGATACACGGTACGTTCCACACTCTGCCCTTTCATGATTACACTCCATGTGTATGCATGTTTGCACTTTGCAAATGTAAGTGTGTGAGCATGCCCAGTAAGCAGTTGTGTAGATGGACACACAGTACAGTGCACACTGCGCCCTTCTGTGATTATACCCCGTGTGCATGTATGTTTCCCCTTTGCAACCGCTAAGTGTGTGAGCATGCCCGGTTTGCTGTTGTGTAGGTGGACACACGGTACGTTCCACACTCTGCCCATTCATGATTACACTCCATGTGTATGCATGTTTGCACTTTGCAAATGTAAGTGTGTGAGCATGCCCAGTAAGCAGTTGTGTAGATGGACACACAGTACAGTGCACACTGTGCCCTTCTGTGATTATACCCCGTGTGCATGTATGTTTCCCCTTTGCAACCGCTAAGTGTGTGATCATGCCTGGTTTGCTGTTTTGTAGGTGGAGACACAGTACGTTCCATGCTCTGCCCTTTCATGATTACACTCCATGTGTATGCATGTTTGCACTTTGCAAATGCTAAGTGTGTGAGCATGCCCAGTACTCCATGCATAGACACACAGTACATTCGGCACCGACGTCTGATACTAGGCGTGTAGCCATGGCCAATGACATCCTGCATAGCCATGGTGGCCGTCCAGGCGAATTATATGTAGTTGCTATGCCACAATGGATGCCGACATCATACACACTGGTTGCTCTCTCAAAGGGTGTACTGTCTGTGGTGCATCCCGTATCCATTTCGTGATGTAGTGCTCCGTAGATAGTTGGTATTCCCGAGTGCAGCACTGCCGTGTTACTGTACGTCCACCTTGGGATAGTAACATGATGTGTGACTGCTCACTCTGTATTCATTCCCTATCGGTATTCTTGCCTTTGCAGATGATATCACCCACCTAGGAGTATGCCTCTTGACAGTGCTGTGCTCAGTAATCTCGGTAGCGCGTTCTGTAAATGCATCATGCTGTAGTGTGTTCATGTAGTTAGGTGTAGGTTCAACTCCCAGCCCTTCCCAGTGTGTGTGTGTGTGTGTGTGTGTGTGTGTGTGTGTGTGTGTGTGTGTGTGTGTGTGTGTGTGTGTGTGTGTGTGTGTGTGTGTGTGTTTCCAGCCACCTCTGGGGACAGTAATGCTTTTAGACGCTTCACAACACATACATTTGCTATCAGCTATTCCTTTGCGGATGATGTCACACACCTAGAAGTATGCCTCTGACAGTGCTGTGCTCAGTAATCTCAGTAGCGCATTCTGTAAATGCATCATGCTGTAGTGTGCTCATGTAGGTAGGTGTGGGTTCAACTCCCGGCCCTTCCCAGTGTGTGTGTGTGTGTGTGTGTGTGTGTGTGTGTGTGTGTGTGTGTGTGTGTGTGTGTGTGTGTGTTTCCAGCTGCCTCTGGAGACAGTAATGCTTTTAGACACTTCACAACACATACATTTGCTATCAGCGTCTATTCCTTTGCAGATGATGTCACACACCTAGAAGTATGCCTCTGACTGTGCTGTGCTCAGTAATCTCGGTAGCGCGTTCTGTAAATGCATCATGCTGTAGTGTGTTCATGTAGGTAGGTGTAGGTTCAACTCCCGGCCCTTCCCAGTGTGTGTGTGTGTGTGTGTGTGTGTGTGTGTGTGTGTGTGTGTTTCCAGCTGCCTCTGGAGACAGTAATGCTTTTAGACGCTTCACAACACATACATTTGCTATCAGCGTCTATTCCTTTGTGGATGATGTCACCCACCTAGAAGTATGCCTCTGACAGGGCTGTGCTCAGTAATCTTGGTAGCGTGTTCTGTAAATGCATCATGCTGTAGTGTATTCATGTAGGTAGGCGTAGGTTCAACTCCCGGCCCTTCCCAGTGTGTGTGTGTGTGTGTGTGTGTGTGTGTGTGTGTGTGTGTGTGTGTGTGTGTGTGTGTGTGTGTGTGTGTGTGTGTGTGTGTGTTTCCAGCTGCCTCTGGAGACAGTAATGCTTTTAGATGCTTCACAACACATACATTTGCTATCAGCGTCTATTCCTTTGCGGATGATGTCACCCACCTAGAAGTATGCCTCTGACAGTGCTGTGCTCAGTAATCTCGGTAGCGCGTTCTGTAAATGCATCATGCTGTAGTGTGTTCATGTAGGTAGGCGTAGGTTCAACTCCCGGCCCTTCCCAGGGTGTGTGTGTGTGTGTGTGTGTGTGTGTGTGTGTGTGTGTGTGTGTGTGTGTGTGTGTGTGTGTGTGTGTGTGTGTGTGTTTCCAGCTGCCTCTGGAGACAGTAATGCTTTTAGATGCTTCACAACACATACATTTGCTATCAGTGTCTATTCCTTTGCGGATGATGTCACCCACCTAGAAGTATGCCTCTGACAGTGCTGTGCTCAGTAATCTCCATAGCACGTTCTGTAAATGCATCATGCTGTAGTGTGTTCATGTAGGTAGGTGTAGGTTCAACTCCCGGCCCTTCCCAGCGTGTGTGTGTGTGTGTGTGTGTGTGTGTGTGTGTGTGTGTATGTGTATGTGTGTGGTGTGTGTGTGTGTGTGTGTGTTTCCAGCTGCCTCTGGAGACAGTGATGCTTTTAGATGCCTCACAACACATACATTTGCTATCAGCGTCTATTCCTTTGCAGATGATGTCACCCACCTAGACGTATGCCTCTGACAGTGCTGTGTTCAGTGCTCCGAGTAGCGCATTCTGTAATTGTGTCATACTGTCGTGCGATAGGGTAGGTAGGTGTAAGGTCAATTCCCATGCCTGCCAGATGTGTGTGTGTGTGTGCGTCTATGCTCCCAGCCGCATGGGTTCGTAGGTTATGGTTTTAGATGCTTCGCAACACACATATATCCTGCTGACATCTCTGTGTTTGCGGATGTTGAGACGCAGCTAGTGGACTGCCTGTGTGTCTGCTGTGGTTAGCGACCTCCGTAGCGTGTTCTCTACGTGCGTCCTGCTGTGGTGTGATAGGGTAGAGATGTGTAGGTTCCACTACCGGACTTGCCACATGTGTCTGTCTGTATCTCTCTCGATGTATATATATATATATATATATATATATATATATACATATTTTATGCCCATAGCGCTGCTCTTGCATGGACAGCTGTCTGTCCCATGTATCGCATATTTGCACAGCTTACACATAGCAATGTGGTACGATGCAAATCCAAACATTGTCCATGCAACGTCCGTGTTCGGGAGGTGTTACACGCCCTACAGACATCTGCTGTATATCTTGGCAGACAGCTATCCTTGCTGTACTGTCACTGTACTTCATTACGCCATAGACTTTGTGTATCATTGCCTGTTTATGGTGTGTGTATGTCTATCTGAGCTGTGTGCATGGTCGTGTGTATGTCCCACTATAATCATCTGTGCAGGTGTCGCCAATATAAGTAATTCATGTAGACTGCTGTTTAATGTGCATTTCAGCACATACCTGCGTACAGTACTGCCCCTCCTACTGCAGCACATTTCATCTTCTTGCAGTGGATAATAATGTTTCCACACACATGTATCTGTGTCTGTTCATAACACTCCACCTCAAGGAGCGTATATCTGGACAAGGCCTTATGTGATAGTGGGACACTCAGGGCCAGTCATCACATGTTGCTCTTAGAAACATTGATAGTGGGCACAGTGATATGTTATGCATGCGTATGGCATTTCTGTCTGATTTGGTGTCTTCATCGCATGTTTGTCGTTGTTTCCTGTCGTCAGTTATCATGAGGGTGCCGGACTGTTACTGTTACATGGAACACAGCAAACATATGAGGCATACTTCTACACAGTCTGCGTACATCTGTGCAGTTGCAGAGTATGTGTCTGATACAACATACCTACTGTCTGACTACAATACATACACAGTGTATGGCGGCATGACAGACCACATGACATTACTTTGTATTTGCACGACACACCCACGCAGACAGTTGTATTTCTCACACAGGTCTACATCTGCTTATCCACACTAATTGTTCTTTCATGTACCATATGTGTGCGTCGTATTTGCGCTTTCCGTCAGTGGCGGGGCTCACGTACGACTATGGGGGCCTGGTAATTGTTATGTTGACACATCATGACACCCTGGGGGACACTTTACCTTTGTGTCTGATTACCTTCCACATTGACCTTCGCGGGGCATACGTTGTCATACACATTTTCCGGGGTATGACTTATACATGTTTGCACATTTGTCCTGCTGTCTTTCTTCTCACCTATCCGCCTAGTATCATCAGTTCAGTACATGTATTTTGGACAGGTTAGCCCCTTCATACCCTTGACCTGTTGTCATTATGTGTACATGCCCTGACGTTCGGCCTTTGCCCTTGTTACATTTCACATAGTGATGTGCCTTCCTAGCTGATTGCTGCCTAGGCATTACAGACTGTGCGGTAGGTGATGGTGACCGCTATTTCCATTGCATGATTAGTGACACTCATAACATCCGTATTCATGGCTACGCCAGTATTCGCACAATGGTCTGACTTTGTCTGGGGTATTTATAATATAGTCCCTATCTGTATTTCCTGTACTATGCCTTACTGCAGCTGTGTTATTCTGACAGTTTTCCAGTTATGGGTACCATCTTGGTCGTACGCATGTCCATCCATGGGAATCGCTTACAGGACACTGATATAGGGCTGTACATATTTCCAACCTGCTTTCCGCATTATCTAGTGGATGCTCTGCACTATTAGTGGGGATAAAGGCATGTGCTATGCCCACATCCCTCCCACGTGGCGGGCCTATGGATTCTCTGCCAAACAACACCTAGGCCCATTTCTGCATACCCAGGTTCCCATGCCTGCAACCCTCTATGGTACACATTACACATGGTTAATGTGTGCGGTACTGGGATGTGGATGCACTTATATGCACTCCCCACTCTAGGGATATCTGTTCATATGTCCTGCATTTCATGGACACATGTGTCATCACCCTTGAACCTGCTTTTAGTGCATGTATAGCTGATTTGTATTTGCGGATGTCACTTCTTTTGCATCAATCGTAGCAGGTGCTGTGAATGGATACATTTTTGGAGTCCTACAATGGACACCAGTGTGCATGTTTAAAGTGTAGAACTTGTTGGACTGTCACTTTCTGGCCAGTGATTTTGACTGCTGCTGTATGTTCCCCATTCGTGGATGTCTGTTTGACTACCCATATTATCTATTACTTGGCATATTTATATCCATGTGTCATATATATATGGGACATAGGTCTGTTGTGTGTACATATATACATGTAAACTCCTCGTTTCATACCTTGCTTTGTTAATGTCTGTGGATTACCTGTGTGCACACATCTATAACCATACCATACCTTTCCACTGTACAGATACTGGCAGAGTGTACGGATGGTTGACCCTTTATCTTAGGTGTGTTTTACATTGACCTGTGTCTATCTGGCAATTTGCTGGCATTTCATGTGAGACTTACGGTGGCACCTTCTGACAAGTAGGTCAGGTTACAAATGCATACCCTTCGTCAATCCCTGCTACTAACACACCCGTTATTCTATCCACTTTCTATGTTTGTCTTAGCACATATCATGTGTTTCTCACTATTTGTACCAGTACTTTGCATGGCATTGTCCGGTTCCATACTTTCAGAGGCTGACAGTTTTGAGACATGTATAACTAACGTGGGGGAATCAGCATTAAGTTACTCTGCTGTGAGCGGATCACACACGCACAGGCGCACTTGCATTTCCTTATTGTGGGTTACGCGCAGGCGCACATGCATATCCGTATTCTGGGTTACATATGTTTACTGAGTCTGTGTGCTTACATGGCCTGTATTAGTTGTGACAGTTCCAGTAACATATCTCTGATCCGGTTAACGGACGTATGCGGAACACACTTTCACCTTTACATATGTAACTGTCTTTGCAGCACAGAAGCATTAATTACACGTTCACATTTATATGTTCTATAGTCGTAATTCAAATGGGATTGCATTCACGTTGGCCGGTTGCTGTGACCACTACACGTTTGGTGTTCTGTCTCATTTATATGCATATATGCATACCCATGGTACATAGCTGCATTAACATATCCCCCCCCCCCGCACTCACGTATGTCACAGGCATCCATTCTCCTGCTGGGAAAAGTGTGGTACTACATGTTACACATTCCCTATTCCCTAATGCTCTTGACCCAGGATGTATATGGCATAACCGCAGGGATATTCAGATCACAGAGGCTTATAGCCCCAATGCATACAGGTCTTTGATTGTCAGGGTGTTCCTGTGGTGCTCTGGGTTTGGTCTTGTCCGCCTAGTGTACAGAACTGCCCTGACCGTGTACGAAGGTCAGACGAGGCACATGGGCACGGTTTGTCCATGTTTATTATACCATAACCCCCCCATTATTCCAAACCGTGCACGCTGATTGGCCAGCGTGCCCGTTGTAAATCGAGTTATAGTAATGGAAGACGGTCCGGTCGCCCGGACCTATTTCCATTAATATACCTCGGTATTTAAAACCTGTCTCGCTATGTTACATGGGTTTAACATAGCGTGACAGCTTTAAATAAGCCACGAAGATGTCCGTTGCTTACTTTGAGGCAGTCTTGCTATGCTACACACATTTAACATAGCTAGACAGGTAGTAAAACAAATCAACGGGGACAGCAAGCTCTCCGTTGCTTTTTTGTAGTGTTTTGCTATGTTAACTGGGTTTAACATAGCGAGACAGTTTTGAGATTAGCAACGGACATCTCGCGCAGTACATCAGCACAGCCACGGATGCCAGACATCTGCGGATGGGCAGCAGACAGGCATTATACTATGCCATTATGTAAAGGAATTAATAGTTTATTTTCTTAAATGATGTCATGGTATAATAGCAATAACCCACTTCTGGGTGTAGGTAATGCTGTATTTACCCACGGTTGCCTTTGTTTGGCACCGCACCACACCAACCATGGGTATATCCAGCATTACCCACACCCAGGTGTGGGTTATTGCTATAATATTCAATCCGTGTTTACAGACACGGGTGTTTGGACAACCGACAATAGCTTATGCTGTTGGCATACAATGATGTGGGTGGTGCCGGTTATCATACATATTCCATGTTGTGCGTTGTTCCCATTCACAATTGTCTATCCCCTGTCATCATTCATATGTGAATATTTATGTAGCACATGACTGAACTATGTATTACCTGCAGGTATGCTGTGTTACAGTGAACATATGTGACGGTTGGTTACAGTGTATATGTGTACGTACCTCTGTGATACTGGGGACTACCACACATCCTTCACAGCATTTCATGCGTATGTACATACTATTATTCGGTGGCCTGTTGAAGGTTGTGAGAGCACCGATTACATGTGTCCCTATTTGTGCACGCATCGTGTTAGTCTTTGTCCAGCTTTTGTTGCTGTCATGGGTTGGACGGTGGTGTTGGTGTGTCATTGGGTTGTATTTATACTGCCGATACTTCAGTGGGGGGTGGGGTTGGCACTTGTTCCTCTTTGCAGGGGAGGCCCCATTATGGACATTTGTGTCCTGCGTGGACACTTGGCACGTGCCATATGTCCTGTGATATTAACACAGTAGTGTATTTCTTACCTTCATTACTACTTGCATGTTACAGGCATTTTGTATCTGGTACACATGACTATTATATTGGATAGCTTAAGCTATTCACATGCTATGCAATAACCGTTCATTCTGGCATATACGTGTTATTCTATCCTTTGCATTGGCCGTGGGTGTTTTACCATACAGATCCACACATATCTACAAGTGATGTCCCACCTTGACAATCTGTGCATGTGGCAACCCTGCTGGGGTGGCCTGCTTGGTGGACGGCTGTTCCGCCCTGTGTATTGTGTTTGGCATGTCTGCATAGCTAATCATCAGTACCATGGCTGCACATACTGCTTTGTCCAGATGTGTACAGTTATGGACACCGTGGCGTGTGAACACCTATGGGGTTTTGACAGGTCAGTAACCACATGCGGGATGTACACATTCTGCCGACACATTCACATGCAGCCATTTCGATTTCAGTACCTGGGATGGGATGTTGACATATGTGGGGTACATATTTGCATGCTTGTCACTGCCTAGGACAATACTTCCTACTACATATGGGGTATACCCGCTCTGTGTAGGTGTGCAGCTGCGCAAGGCTGCTAGCTGGATTAGGTGGACATTCGGACATGGGTGCGGGTTACGTGCTATGAAGGGGTTGTTGTGTATTACATTTGCATGCATGGGTTCTGCTTCTGGATATTCCGATTCGGCATATGCCATCCTATGTGTATGTGACGGTTACGTTGCTGTGTCTAGCACATTTTACTATACACATGTTTGTGTGTGTTTGGGATGTCTAGTTTCTTTATGGTTGTTATATGGCCACGACTGCCTAGCTGTGTACTATCACTACCACTGTGGGACTGCTGGTGACCATTCCCATGGGGCTAGTCGTGTGTATTTGCGGCGCGCTGACATGATGCAGTACACCTCCACTGGGTATGACTGCTGACAGTGCAATATGTGACGGACACAGTATTCCAAGTATCCTTTGTTCCATGCACGGGAACATTTTGTACTTCGTACATTTATGTTTGGTTCTCCATTTTGTGTGGACGGGTACTATGTTGCATACTTTGCATACGTTTCATTATCCACGGACACTGGTAGGTGCGGTTACTATTGCAGGCGGCCTGTAAGAGTCAGCACTTTAGGTTGCTCATCGCCTGCCGACTTGGCCACGCCTACGAGTGCAACCTAGTTAGGCTCCCTGGACTCGCGCACGTGCCCTATGCACGTGGTTGTGGTTGCAGCGCACACTCATTACTATGCATGTGGCGCTGCTACGCCAGTTATACGCTGCACGGCTGGCGCAAGCCGTACACCGGCCTTGCGCCGAGCTTCATGAATCCGGGGGATTGTAAAAGGGCAGTTAATTAGACTAAGTAGGTTAACTAGTTTGAACACCGCTTTTAGTACAGATGTAGCTCATTTAAAGAATTTGTTCTTGGAAAGAAATTATTCTTTAGATTTATTGTCTGTGGCCATTAACGAAGTTTACAAGCTTTTGAGATCTTCTAATGCTATTCTACCAGTTGATTGCAGTGTCCCCAGAAATAATATTGTTAATATTACACCTGATTTTAGAGGTACTTTTCCTTTACCTATTACTACAGGTATGGACATTATTAAGAATATTATTAAAAACAATTGGAGAATAATCTTAAGAAACAAAGAAATGACTGAGATTTTGAGTGACGATCCCCTTTTTTCTTTTAGAATTAGATATTAGAAAAATCTAGGAGTTTTAACCAATATAATGGCACTGACATTGACACCTTTAAATGTGGAAGATTCAGATATTGCCTCTTTCTAGCTAACTGCTCCAGGATTCACCTCAAAGCCATAAGTAAGACTATAATAGCAAAGGGTAGGTTTAATTGTGAGTCCTGTGTGTAGTGTACATTGCGAAACTTGTCCTGGGTACTATGTTGGCAAAATTTTGTGCAAGTTAAGTAAAAGGATACAACAGCACACCTTGGCCATTCATAAAAAAGATTTAAACAATGCTTTAGCTAAGCACTCATTAAGTTGTGAAGACTTTAGAAAGTTTAGTTTTTTTTTGTTCTTGATCAAATTGACCTGAACAACTTAGTAGGTAGCTACAATGTATTATTAGAGTGTTGTGAAGCAGAGTGACAGTTGTGCTTATGGGCAGACGTAAAACCTGGACTCAACAAACATATAAACTAGCACAGAGGTTATAAAATGTTTAAGTCTAACACTTTATTTATTGTCAGCAATTGATTTCTTGAATACTTAAACTGCTTTAATGCAATCCTTTAGGAAATGTTTTATTAAAATTTAAAATAAGTAGTTTATTTATGTAAACACAATACTTATTAGTTTATTGAATTCTTGTTTTTATTGGCTGGATATCACATGATATCACATGATTTTTGTATGTGTCTTTTTAAATTGGTCTTTTATAACAAATAAAGAGAACAAAAGAGCTAATACCTCTGTTTGCCAAGCCCTGCCTTCCCAGTTTGGTTTATTGGTATTGGTTTTATTTTTGGGATTACCTTCTATTTTTTAGAAGCTTGCCATGTGTCATACCATTTAGCTAGCCCTGAGGTGTGTTCATGTTTGATTTAAATAGTCTCCTCCACCTTTAAATCATACTTGTGCCATAGCTGTCCTGAATATTTGGAAGGCGTTACAGCTTTGCACTGTCTTAGTGCACTCTGCAGCCTTAAGCAAAGTCTCTAACTGCATAGATGTCTATATTGCCCATGATGAGGAGAGCATGCAGAGAGTATTTCCTGTTAGACTCCTGGCATTGAGCAAAATCACCTTTAGATTATTCTGAGTCAATTTTTATTGGTAGGTTTATCAGGTCGACACTGCCTAAAATAGGCAGTAAGAGGGTGGACAAGGTTTTAGCCAGTATTTGAAAGCCTGTGGTGAACAGGTGCAAACCATCACTGGCAAAGCAGAATAGTCTTTCTACCATATCCCTCCTGGTAGGCACATATCGTATCCCCTTGGAATGACACCAAAAACTAAATCAATTATTAAGTCAATTATCTTCTGTTGGTACTATGGCATCATCCTTCAAGAAGATAGAATGCTGGTCAGTATTAGGCTCAAACTGACCTGTGATGCATAGTCCAAGAGCACTATCATGTCTCTGTTCATTTAGCCATTAGAGTTATGCCTCTTATCTTTTACACCCACGTGGACTGTGATGGAGCCATACTGGTACTTCTGGTGCAGTGACTTGAGTGCATGTGGGATATGGCAGATGTTGGCCCCTGATAGTCAACTGACTTAGACTCTGTCCTTGCTCAGCCAGGTGAGTGGGACATCTGTGTGTCACAATAGTCTCCTATGGCTAAAATATTGTGTTGTGTTGTGGTTTGCCTTATGGGCTTAGGAGTTGAGAGACCTTGCGATGATGCTATTTGTAGCTTGGTTCATGTTGTCTTAGAATACCCTGGAGATTTCTGAAGATACTTTGTATGTGACATCTGATGGGTCTTTGAGGTTTTAGAAGATTGCATTCCACAACTGCAGTATATGTCATTCTGTTTGTCTGGGTTGTACTATGTTTAGTGTGTGTGTGTCACAGCCAACCTGTTTGGTGTTTGTGTTGGTCAATGAGAGCCTTGCCTCCATTGATATTATGTAACTACATCTCTGCCGTGCCATATCAGTTTGCTTTAGATTTAAGTGGTTGTCAGTAATTATGAGACAATTGCTACCTCAGGGTGCCCAAATCCACCAAGCTTGCTGCAGAGATGTTAGAAAATTGCAAAGCCATGGCTATAGATCCTTAATTCATGCTTTTTTTACTTGTGGATAGAACAAGAGGGATTAACAGCTGGCTCCTGGGTTGTTACTTGTACTTGCAGGCTGCACTCCTCAGCACAAAAGCCAATTGCTCTTTGTGGAGTTAGGTACTGGAGAGATTTCTGAGGTAGTCTTTTATACAGGAAATTTTAAGTCACTGTACATGTGACTATATAATGCTGTGTAAGGTCCCACCATACGATGGGCAAAATCAAGCAAATCCACAGACTTTATACCAGCACAAAAAAATAGCTAAAATAAACAAAATGGCCCTCTGGCTAGTGAGTAAATTACACTAAAGGCTGTCCAAAGTGATTCCTAGCTGAGAAGACAGATCAGGCTACCTCCCAATGCCATTCAAATGCAGGTCTAATCCCTCTTAATAAAGAATCCCTTTAGCAAGGCTAAAAGTGCAAGAGTGTGACAATTAAGTACCAGCAACAAATACAAAGTAGCAAATTATACAGTAGCACTGCCTGGAAGACTTCTCAAAACTGTGTTTCTCATCAGTCAGCAAATAGTACAGTACTAGGGAACTTTAAAATAATTTAAAAGGCAAAAATCAACAAAGCAGAGACACTCTAATTCAATTAAACAAAGTGCAAAGTAATAAAATAAATCTCTAATATGCCAAGGATGGTGCAGGATTATATAAGGAGCCTCAGAGTATAGTAAGGATACCAAATAGATGGTGGGGGGGGGGGTCTCTGAAAATGAGTTCAGTGGAGTAAATGTGCTGACTTCATCGCAACACAGAAAATTGCTAAAATAAACAAAATTACCATGTTGCCAATGTTCAAATTCCAATAAAGGCTGACTAAAATGATTCCCAGCTCAGAAGCAGAATTCATTATAACTCTCTCTCAAGTTCAATAGGGCTGCTTGACACAGGTTGAGGGTTATGTACCATACCATCCCACCTCAGAGGACATTCCCAGACACTGGCTGCCATACAGCTATTCAATATTTGGCAGCACCTATCCTTGTGAAAGTGCATCCTGAGAAAGCATTGATTTATTTGGAAGAACCTGTGATGAATGGGTTTATAATCCCACCTGACACCACCAATTAATATGTGATGACCAGGGGCACTGTTGCCTCAAGTAATAGCTAAGAACTGCCACACCCAAATAAGCTTTGTACCAAGCAGCAGCAGCAGATTAGAGCTATAATCATTGGCTCCCTAGAATTTCACCCAGCTCAGACTGAACCTAGAGCATTTCAATACAATCTTGCTCACAATAATTGGAGCTTGTTCAATATTAGACCTCATACTCTCTGATCTTTTTACTGCATTATTCTGTTAGATATGCCTTTGTATTTCCCAAACTGAGCCTAAAAACATGTCAAGGCCAGTTCCTAAAGCCATCCATCCATCCTCAACCTCTTTTCCCATTTCACACATGGGGTCGGAGTGTCACTTCAGCAGTGACAATCATCTTGAGCCAAGGTTTACACTGCTGGGTGGCTAGCCCTGCTGTAGAAGGCCAGTTCCTGTTTTACTTTTATTTGAATTTAAAGTTTCTTGTCTCCACAGTCATATAATTCTGAGAGGAAAGCCCATGTAAGGTAATGTGTTATTTTGATGTAGAGTAACATTTCAATGAGTGTTGAGACTTAAGCAGTACAAATATGTGCACATTTGTTAAGTCAGTTTCATTTTTAACAGTTGTGCTGCATTTTCCCTGAAAACAATTGCATATTCTAAATAATTCACATTTTACCTGCCAGTCAACCCCACCTTTCCATCTTGGGTAGTTTCTCTCATTGACAAAATAGTGGGAGTCGTGCTAGATAGGGTGTGGCAAGAACTGGATATGGTGGAACTTATTCCTTGAAGACCACATAAAATCATCAGGGCCCCCCAAGGACCAACAGGCTTCAAGCAAAGTTTTTCTGGCTGACAATTTGTGGTGGTAGCAGCCCTTAAGAAAAACACTCTGAGGATAGCCCTGTGGTCCTTTCTGCATGTAAGGCTTTCTGGGCTATGGCTGTATTTGCGAAGTGCATTTATGTTTCATATTCATGTCATACTGTGTTTAGGAGTTGAAATTACATGGCTTAAGAGATGTGTTTTTGGTTGGATCTAGTGGAATGTACATTAGACATGCTAAAATAGTTCTTTCAGAAAGAAAAGGAATCATGGGTGGCAACAATGTTTAACATATGTGTGCTTTCTATGACACTGTTTCATAATGCAACTGATGGAACAACTCAGATTGTTGGGTCCAGTGTAATGATATGTCTTCATACATAGCATAAGTACTATAATTTACAGACCACTTTAAAGCATCCCACACTAATGCCCCCTATTTTTGGTCTTTCCTTTTTTGGACACTGATAGAAAGATGAGCTGTAGAAGAGAGAGCAGGAAGTCAAGATGCTTTCTGCTTATTGGTGTTAAGCTCTACAATTCTCGAATGATGTTTTCCAGGAACCGGAAGTGTTGGTAGAGCTTGTCATAAAAAACATCACCAACCCTTTGAGCAATGATCAAATTCCCATAGACATGAGAGTTTCTCATATAGATGACGTCTCAGGTACAGAAGTCATCCTCTGAACCAAGGGTTCTATAGCCCTCCCTTTTGGAGCCATGGGAACTAGCCTCAGAATTCCTTAGGACTTTGGAGGCAGTTGAGGTTGGATTTTCTTCCATATCCAAGTATGGCTGGCCATCTCAGAATTTCACTCCAAGACCCTCCTCTTTTCCCCCATTCCTGACATTTCAACCCATCACAAGGTGGCAGCCAATGTCAATGTTGCAAACCTCTAACAAAAAAGAACCATCCAGGAGGTCCCATCAGGCTTGAGAAGGCTGGAATTTATTCACAATTCTTTTTGATGCAAATAAAAGGTGAAGAAACTTAGGCCCGTCTTGTATGTAATTATCCTAAGATCACTAAGTTGGATGTGATCTCCAGATCGAAGTCATCCTTTGGAGCCACAATGCTCTGTGGTGTTCTGTCATGAATCCAATCAATAATAATATCTGAGGGACTCTGTCATGATGTTGTAGTGCTAGACTAGCTCTTATAAGATATGAAATTGTGTATTTACTGTAACAATAGATCTTTGTGATCTATGTCCATCTACATGTCAAAGTACCCCCTAGTTTCTCCCTTCATTTTACAGAAGCCTCTAGAAAGAAACGTATCTGGTTGTTTTATTTATTTTCTTTGCTTTTGTTCACTAGTAAAACCCATTTGGGTGACAACATCCTATTTCAGTGGAAGCCTGAGGAGAAAAGCTCCATGAAATGATGCAAGTGGCATGTATAATTTCAGGCATCAGAGATTAAATCAGTGGATTATATAAAGGTCCTTGAATGTGTGCCACTACAATGAAGTGTAATGTGTTGCTGATGTCACAATGAACTGTTAGAGTGAGACTAATGCTAGCCCAGTGGGAATATGAAAAGTAAATTGTATTAGACTACAAGAGTTTCAGTGACGCTAACAGGTAGCCAAGCTAAGTATCAGATTGTCAAGCATAGGTATTAAACAGGTTGGATAATATGAAAGAATTAGGTGATATAAATTGCAATTTAGCTAGGTTTAGTTTTACATATACAGAGCCACAAATTCTGTAGCTGAAGTTTGAGATGAGATTTGAAAGTGAAGGTTTTGAATGAGAGTTAATTCTACAGTTTTGTGATACAGACAGTGTAAACAGCATCACCGTAAGAGCTGTTTTATTTCATGGTTTACTTAAGTACTATTCTTTAGACTGTAGGTTCCTAGCAAGTGTATACCACTGGAGAACATTAGCAATATATAATGTTGTAACTAAGTCCTGTGAAGGATGTTGTGCAACATTTTTATTTATGTAAGGGTAATATGATATGATAATTCAAGCCATTCAAGGTTTTCCTTCTGAGAATAGGGTGGTGGGTTCTTACTGAGAGGCCAGTAGCACATTTTGCAGTTTTGTTGTAGCACCTGAGATCTGTGTAGTAGACACATGGCCATTTTTGTAATAAAGGCATATAAGAGGCAGACTCAGTCTGGAGTAGAAGAGAAGCATGGTGTACATACCTCTCAACTGTACAGATTTTCACAGAATGTCTACATTTTTGCCTCATATTTTTGGCCCATTTTTCATAAAGTTGTAGTTGTCTGGCAAATAGTGACAAATCATTAAAGACTGAAGTTAGAAAATAACATCAGACGTCTGAGTTTCAGACTTCATACCTTCAGAAAATTCCTGCTAATGCAAAATATGTTATTTTATCACCTTTATAAGTTTGTATGAGGAATATTTAAAAATTCTCCCTAGATTTGGGTCTTTGTCCCACTTTTATTTATAGCTTTATCTAGATTTCCTGTTCTATGAGGTTGAGAGGCATGTTGGTGTACTATGTAGCTTGGATAAGCACTGAGGTAACTGCTGCCTGTAGCTGCCATTCCTGATATTGAAGTAGATGAATATATGGATCCTGAAAATCTATTGTTATGTTAAGTATACAACTTTCATTTCAAATAGGAAATCATTCTCCTGACTAGGCATTAAACAGAACCCTTGACTGCTTTCCAGACAGTCACAATTTGAGCCATGCATTTAGTTTCTTGTTAATCCCATTCATTATTTCTGTCTAAAGTCTAAAAAAGCATTCACCAAAAAGTCTTTATTCGTGGCATGGGATACTTATTTCCAGAAATATAGACATTTCATTTCAAAAGACATCCCTTGATGTATATGTATGTTTCTTCAGTCCACATCATGAGAAGTGTCACTACTTCCTTAATCAGTTCCAGTGCTACTGTCTTTTCATGAATTTTGCATATTCTGCTCAGCAAACTATAGTGGAATAATGGCTGCCCTTTCACATGTAATAGGAATTATATCCTTATGTATTTTTCTATTATAAAGAAGGCTTAAAATAAAAGCAAGCTTAGATTTTAACTCCCTCAACTGTACATTTGCTGCATCATTACCTAGAGACTTTGAGGTCATAAACCAACCTTGTTTATCCTTAACATTGTATGTGGTCCATTTAATATTGCTAGTTCAGCCTAATCCATTTCTTTTGAACAGATTAACACTGTTTGGTTCATGTCCCATGGCATATATACCTAATAGCTCTACTACATACATTCACATGTCTTATACACATCTACCATAAGTTTTTTCATTATTTGCCCAGGCGGTAGCTCTTCTTAACTCTATCTTTAGATTACTTGTGATCAACACCATTTTGTCATGATTGCTTCAAGAATTCTTCATCTTTTTATAGCTTTTTTTTCTTTTTTTTTTTTTTTGCATTTATTACACACTTGGTTTATATTTTCTTGCCTGTTTTTGCAATTTTCATTCTCTTATATCATTTTCAGCATATATTAGTCAATGGGTCTTTCATATTACATTTCAAAATATCACTGACTGTATCATGCAAGAGGATCTCAGTTCATTTCTCTGATCCGTGTTATACATTTTATCCTCAAATCACCCTGATTAACATCCTTCTGTATATGCTTCAAGACCCTAACTTCTTTTGGAGGAGTCTCTTCAGGAAGCATGCCCTGCTTGGTTTGCTCACACCTCACCAACATTGCCTACTGGTCCATACCTGCAGGGAGAGGAAGTTGTTATTCTAACACTTCCAGATCTCAGTAACACAATGTCCAGCACAGCCTTTCCATTAATAGGTTCTTTAACCATGTGAGGCAAAATATATCACATCATAAAATCATCCAGGGCATTAGTTATATCCTTTCTTGCTTGATTGTGTATGTTCCTATTGTCTTTGTGATGTATTTAGATCTCCCACAAGTACCGTATTAACTACATTTACAAGCAGGTATACTTCAATTAATGTTTCCATCTGGTTCTCAGACTCTTTAGTTGATTGTATTTCCATTAAAGTTGGTTTGCTCCTAACTGTGAGCTGTGTCCAAAGCAACTACCTGAATGTTTTCACATTCAGAAGTCAAACTTGACTTGATTAGCACTGCACTTCTCTTTAATATATAAAAACATGACCTTTCACTCACTTTATACCACACATGGTATACGTAGCTATTACAACCCACCAATTCATTGCCAATATCCTTCTGTATAAGCCATGTCCCCTTGATAATGGCAGTTGTAGGTTTCATATATAACATATCTTCCATCTTTGGAAGTTTCATCCTTTAGTTGCTTTTGGTCATGCACAATATATTTAGTGAGGCCCTTTCCTTATTCCTACATCTGAATACTCCTAAAAAAATCACTGGTCTTGATTGCATAAGACAATGTTCTTTTATCCTTGGAAATCAAATGCTGTCTGTCTAATATGCCTCTTATTCTAAAAATGCCCTCTAACAATATAGTCTATGTTCTGTATAATTTCTTCAGTTTTATGTTAATTGAACTGATTCTACAATTTAGTCTAATTGCTTTTTCTTACCTTGGTAATTCTAAGAATAATCAGATTTGTCAAACCCTTTTGAGACTTTCTTGAGAGCTGACAGAGCTTTAGTTGTGATAGTGCTGTTTTATGTGCTTAAGATTGTTGATACCTTTGTGTGCTAAGGCCTTCTGGATTTGATGGTACTTGGATATTTCTTCCCTTAAAGCTGTTTTTAACACTGATCTTGCCACCTGCATGAGTGGTAACCATCCTTCAAAAATGAAACAAAGTACCAGTATAGCCAAGCAACACGAAGCTGTGATTAGCGCTTTCAATCACTTTTATTATTTTGTGACCTTCTTCAGAAACAGCTTTTACCACAATTGAACTTCCTTTTATACTCTCCAACAGGAAATGACATCTTAATTAAACAATGTTTTAACTTATAAAATATACATATTGAATATCTAGTATAATGTAAACTATAATGAAAAGATGTATATAAATAAATGTAAATATAAAAATGTATACGTGTAGTTTATGTTGAATAAATGTAATACTGTTATGAATTTAAAATTTATGTTTATGTTAAAACACAATAAATTATCTGTGCATTAAAAAACACTTTAGATTAATGATATCATTTAATCCAGGAGGCTTATCTGCTCCCAGATATAATTGCCAATATGCCTCCTTACATTCTAAAATGTTGTTTAAATCTCCACCAAAACTAATTTTGTCCACCTTGTCTAATACAAAAAATTCAAACTTCTTGAATTCTTTGCAAATACTAGAATGTCTAAATAAAGCATTTGATTGATCACGTTTTTTTATAGCTAAGTTGTGCTCGTAGATGCGCCTTTTCAAATTCCTTTTTGTCTTACCTATATAATACTGTTATACATTTTTATATTTACATTTATTTATATACATCTTTTCATCATAGTTTACATTATACTAGATATTCAATATGTATATTTTATAAGTTAAAACATTGTTTAATTAAGATGTCATTTCCTGTTGGAGAGTATAAAAGGAAGTTCAATTGTGGTAAAAGCTGTTTCTGAAGAAGGTCACAAAATAATAAAAGTGATTGAAAGCGCTTGCTTGGCTATACTGGTACTTCGTTTCTTTTTTGGTTTCATCCTTCAAAAAGTATCTTATTTGTATATCTAAGAATCCAGTCCTTAACTACCAATTGCCCTAGTATCACCACTTCATCTTCTACCCCGCATCAGCATTTCCTTCCACAATGTTAATTCAATAAAAGTGTTACCAAGAAAAAAGCTATCATTTAAGACATAGACAAACATACATTTATATAAAATAAAACAAAGCATATTAACATGTTCCCAGTTACATACATTATACATCACACATGTTCTATTGTATAACTGTCATCAGTCCATCTTTACACAAATTGCTCACTTCTTGCCCTCCCTTAAACGTCACTCCTTCTTCTCCAGATTATTATTCCACATGTATTGTTCCCACAATTTCCATTTATTTCTATGTAATTTGCTCCTACCCTTTTCTAAAGACGCTGCTTCCAGTTCTTTTCTCTCTGTTACAATAGCCACATTGTTAACTTATAGATTCAGATTTGTTACAGTTTCTAAATGCTTATGTAAAATGCCTCACACTTATATTTTTCTGTGTGTGCTCAATTATTTTGTTTTTTACCTAATCATTATTATTAACCAGTATAATCAAGTTTGCCTTCTGGGTAGGTTATCTTTTCTGCATTTGCTACCTATATCATTGTAGTAAATTGAGTGTACCTTGAAACCTTATCAGTTTTCAAACCATCCCCCTCCACTTTTTTTTTTAGAACCATGCATAGATGCATGTATTCTTTTGGATTCACCTCACTTGTTCTTCTTCTAAATGTGTATTTGTCTGGCAGACACTTGTTAAATCATATTTATCATTTAATAAAGCCAAATTATAGCATTTGTTTAAAACTGAGTAGACTTGAACACTTTTCCAGTAATACATGAAACTAGCCAATGATGACAAAATGACCCATTTTTAGAACATTTCAGCAATACGATCATTCAAACTGCTGGCATAATCTACCAGTATCCATACTCATCAGGTACAGCCACATTATTGACTGTACATACTTCACATGTCTGATGGTGATTGAAACAATAGCCACAGTAAAGTATTGCAATTTGCTTTACACAAATGCACACTAACCATGCAGAGATAGACTAATGACTGATTAACTTGATTATAACACCAGGGTCAGGCATTTTCATCTAGATATGGCTCCCATGCCCAGAGGTTATAGCTATATTGTTATGTGCACCTCAGATGTTTGATTATAGTTAAACAATAATGACCACTGTAACATATTTCAGGTTTGTTTCACTCAAACATGCAGTAGCCTCAGTAAAATATGCCAACTTCACTAAAATGCAGACTAGTCCTACAAATTTCTATTGAGTAAATTACATTCATCTGCAGATATACCCCATCCCTATCCAGCAATTATAGCCCCTTTGTTGACTGAGTACATATCAAACAGCTGTTTGTGCTAAAAATAATTGACACAGTAATGTATTTCAAGTTTGTTGCACACAAACATAAAAGTAGCCACAGTAAAATATTCCAACTTACTTCACAAAAAATGCAAACTAGTCCTGACAAGCCAGATTAATAACCATTCAAAATAAGCAAATGACAAGAATATACAGTACTTTCATCCAGACAGCTCCTACCCTCACCCAACAGTTCTACCCACTTTGTTGACCCTGGACACCTAAGATATCTGATTGCGATAAAATAACAGCCGGAGTAAATGTGTTTCATCATTGTTTTACACAAAGTAGCCACAATGCAGTAATCCAACATGCTTCTCAAAATAACATTGGACCCTTAAAACCAAAATATTGAGCAAATGACAGCAGTCAGTCATTTTCATCTACAGGCTGCTCCTATAACCAGTAATTATGTTTTACTGGCTATGTACATCTCAGATGTCCAACTGTAAAAATAAATAAAAGCATAAATAAGATTATGGCCATTTTGTAATATATTTCAACTCTGTTTTATGCAAACACACAGATACCATTCACCTCCCACAACAAAGTGCTTTCCCAGAAAAAAAAAGCTATTTACTTCCTATATGTGGCTGCCTGCCTGGATTAAAAAATAAATAAATAAATGTACCTGAGTTACGCAATCAACCCCACTGCTGCTCTTTTGCATAATGATCATTCCTTTATCATTTAATATTCATGAGCTTTCTGCTCCTTGCTGTCCCACGAACCAGGTAGATTGTGGGGTGCAAAGGAACAGTAAGCTCGCAAATTCATTGGTCAGATGCATCTACCTCATAAAGTGCCACAACCATAGCTGCTTTGAATAAGGGTGTTGTATTCTGTTTATTTATTTACGTTAATGTTTTATTTATTTCCATACTCAGTCGTTGCATAAATAATTTGTGTCATACTTCCTGCTGAATTAAAGTAATCTCTCTCTTTCTCTCTCTTTGCATACATTTTCTTCTTTTTGTGACACATCTCCACTTCTCTCATTCCTCTAGGATAGTACTTTTCAATCTCTTACCATTCTGTTTAGAAAGTGTCTTAATCTCCTCATGCCAACTGTTGTACTTGATGCAGAATCACTTTCTGCATGTCATAATTCCATTAAATTTCTTTAACTTCCATTTTCTACAAACATTACTGTATATTTGCATGTGTATTTCTGTATATTACACTTGCTCTACACTTGTAACTTGTGCTTTAATGTTTGTTTGTGTCTTTCGGCTTTTCCTGGTTAGGGGTCACTACAGCGGAACTCTGGTCCGCTAATGATTGGCAGTACATTTTTACTTACTGGCTTGCCGGGCCTAATGCACAACCTTCAATGAAGGAACACCCATTCACGCATGTCGCTACATAGAAGATGCTCTAACTGAGAATCGAATGGGCAACATCTAACTGTGAGGCGACAATGCTACCGCAGCACCACCACCACAGTATAAACTACTGCTAATTACAAAAACATGTTTTTCATATATGTAAGTAAATACTTTGTTTGAGGAGGGTCACTGCCATAATAAACAGTAAGATTAGTGTTTTACCCCATGTGCCTTATGTTCACCCTTGTCAGATTTATCCATGTCAGTCACTTATTCCTAATGTAGGTTAATACTGATCCTGGCCCTGCATTCTATGCAACCTTGCTATATGCACAAGACAATCTTATGAAGTCAGCATTGTTAGGCAGTTTCTTCCATTCTTCTTACCCCCCAAGTGTTTCACATACCACACCAGTGTTTGAATTTTGTAGATAAGGCTTCTGCTCACTCACAATTTATTATTTCTATTCAATAATTTCACTGACTACGCTATGGCCATCACAAATGGAGTTCCATAGAAGAAAAACTCAAAACCAGGTGGAAAGACTTTAATAAGTAAAATAGTAAAAACATCAAAAAATGTATACACTGTTGAGCACTTTCATCTGATTCCCCATTCCAAAAGACTTCATCAGAACAAAGTGATGTTACATAAGCTAATTTAAATGCAAATGCGTCCCTTAAGTGGTAAACTCAAATTAAAGTCACAGGCACATAAAAGTAATAAAAGCTCAGTGATGTAATAAAACTTGTCAAAAATATAATACCCTGTGTCCATACAGTGCATAAGTAAAAAGTCATGTGAAACACTAAATGATCAAAGTTTAGCAACCCTCGGGTTTAAAATAGCTTTAATGGAATTATGTTCATTAATGCCTTGTTTATAGCTTGCATCTAACCTGATCTGCCAATAAAATTCCTGAGTTCCTGAGATGAGGCCTATACAGATGCATTGAACCCTCATTTTGTCTACAACAATGGGGAACCCCAGGGAGGTTACTATGGTGTTGATGACCATTTAGAGTAACCCCCCTTTAGAGAGGTTCTAAAGAATAGCTAATCAAAACAGGGACCAAAAACACAAGGAATACCAACAAGAGATGAGGAAAGGTTGGAACAGACCCAGATGGAGACACCCAGAGTAGGGGGGTGATAAGTTTACTGAGGACTTACTCATAAATATTATTGATGACATTATATATGAGCACAAAGAGTACAAAATATTCAATTACAGTAATCATGACTTCACTTTAGGCCACTTTTCTTTACTTGAAAAAGGTTTTACTTTTATGCTGAATCAGAAAGTTGATCTTGTAGATACCCTGACAGAGTAAAAAAGTTTTACTCATAAATTGAATTTAACCATCATATTTGATGGTCATCAGGCCAGTAAACCCTCAGGCTTTAAGAAGAGTGTTTTTGTACCCCCCCCCCATGCACCCGCTTGTTTATACTTTTGAGAAAGCTTGTAAACTTGATTTGAATCAACTGCAAAAGACGTTCAAGCTAATTTCATTTGGGAAATTTTCCTCAAGAGAAAAGGATACTCTCTAGTCTCTTAGAAATAACAGCTCTATCATGGTCATGAAACCCAACAAAGGGGGTGGTACAGTGATATTTGACAGTATTGATTACGTAAGTAAAATGTTTCCCATGCTTCAAGATTCTGATGCATACAATTCAAGTATCTTTAAATGAGGTTAGCATTGCCTACAGGAGAATCAATGTCCACATTTAGGACCTGTTGTTGCAAGTAGTAATTAATGAATATATTTTTAATTTCCTTAACAATACCCACCCAGTGACTCTCACCATCTTCAGGATACCAAAAGTGCACAACGACATTGCTTATCCTCCTTTGAGGCAAATAGTAGTGATACAACAGTCAAAAACGTACCCGCTGGCTGTTTGTGTAGATCGTCTGTTAAAGCCTATTTTTTTCTAATACTCCCTACTTACTTAAGGATCCTTGGGAACTTTTTTAAGTAGGTTTAAACAAGAGTTTTACAGTGATCATCTGGGACTTCTCACCATTGATGTTGTTGATTTGTTCACTTGCATACCCCCAAGACCTTGGTTTGAACTTTTTCTGTGAAATACTCCTTAAATATATCAGGAAAGGACATTAGACTGCTTACCAATCTTATGGTTCTGGTTTTAGATAATAACTTTTTATTTTTTTAAAGAGGAACTTTACGGGCAGTTTCAGGGAGTGGCCATGAGAGCTGCCATTGTTTGTCAATTTAGTTTTGTACTATTGGTAAACTCTTTTTGTTTTTAAAGACAATCCTTAATTCCCCCACTGTAAACTGTATCTCAGGTACATGGATGATATCTTTATTTTTATGGAATGGACCAAATAAAAATGGTGGATCAATTTGTCAAGTACTTGAATTCTGCTACTGAATTTCTGAAATTTACTTACACCTACAATGATCAATTATTTAGATGCCGCAATTTATATCAATGAAAGTAGATTTATATCCAATATTTACTGTAAACCAACCTTCATTAATATCTACTTACATTATGCAAGTTTTCAAGCTCGCAAACAGAAGGTTGGGTTGGTGAAAGGACAATTAGTCAGGCTGTCTCTTATGATCTCTGATGATGCCCATTACTTAATTGAGATCATTAAATTTAAGCAAATGTTTTTACAGAGGGGTTACCCTGGCCCCCTTTTGGACAAACATCAAAAAAATGTTATTGCACAGAAACTCCAGGTTTAGACCTGTACTTGGTAATGTACCTGATGGTCCATCTTCCAATGAGTTACCTGCTGACAGAAGGGATCCCAACTTTTGAGACAGATCCCTTGTTTTAAAGTTTCAAGAGTCAACACAGTAGGCTTTTAATATCATTCATAATAATTTTAACATTTTCAAAACTAACTTGGATGTTTTCAACAAACTGGGGAGCAACCAGTTTTTGTCCACAAGACTGATAAAAATTTAAAGAACAAATTGGAAAAAGCTTCAGCCACCTAATATGAGAATTTTGGTGACATAAAAGATACCCTTAAATGTGAGGAATGTGCTTATTTTTCCTATATGTATGTATATCTTTAGACAACACCCTGTGAGATAAGGTCCAGTTTTGCTGGAGCAATTGCTAAATGAGTAGAGTGGTTTATTTAGCAAAATGTAACTCATCCCACATTTTATGTTAGCAAGATTGAGTGAGCTCTCAAAAAGATAATTTATGCATATTTACATGACACAAGAGCAAAACTAATTAAAAACATACCCTGTATAAACATTCTACATCATGTGAACAATTTAACACATTTTTTATTTGGGATTTTGGATGTAGTTGTGCCCAGTGTATGGGCAGTGCTTGGGAGACTAGCTTGGAATATGAGGAATTTTATTGGCAGTTCAGGTTAGATGCAAGCCATAAACCAGCCATTAATGAATATATTTCTGTTCACCCTGTTTAAAAACTTTTAAAACTGAAGGCCACAAAGCTTTAATCATTTAATGTTTCACATTACTTTTTACTTATGCACTGTATGAGCACAGTGTATCATTTTTGACAAGTTTTATTGACTGAGCCTTTATTACTGTTTTTATGTGCCATAGACTTTAATTTGGGTTCACCACTTAAGTGAAGCATTTCTATTTAAAGCATCTTGTGTAACATCACTTTGTTCTGACAAAAGCACTTGTGCTCGCTTTTACTCTAATTAAAGGAAGTGGAAGTCTATTGTTTTTGGTCCGTTTGGTGTTTATCGTTTTCTCTGGCTTGTGGCTGTCGATTGGTGCTGACAAAAGCACTTAACAGTGTATGCATTTTCTGATGTTTTTTCTATTTTATTTATTAAAGTAATTTCAAGTGGTCTTGAGTTTTTCTTCTATGGGACTCCATTTGGGGTGAGTTGCACGGTGTTGGTTTGTTATACTCTGGACGAAGTCTCAAACTGAATTGAAAAACTCAGTAAGACTTCCAGATCAAGTTCACTTTCTCCTGAGTTAGGAATGCCTTTTTCAGGAATGAATGTAGAAAGTATTATAGAAAGATAATCCGTTGAGAAGGAATTATGGATGTTTTTTTGACTGCTGATCTAAAAGGCCAGGATGAGAAGGAGGTTTATAACCAAAGAAAGAGAATCCTGACACATGGAAAAAGGCTCTGCAAAAATAAGCAAGTCATCTAAATAAAGAAATACGCAAATGTCCTGCAGTCTACAATGAGCTGTTGCTGAAGCTAGATACTTTGTAAACAACCTTGGAGCCATAGATAACCAAAAAGGTAATGCACAGAAATGATAATGTGACCCAGACACATAAAATCTGAGGAATTCTCTGAACTTTGTGGCAACAGCAATGGAAAGATAAGCATCTTTCAATTCTAGAGTTACCAAAAACCTCTGCAGAGGAATGGGAGATTCCAGGCTCTATAAAGTCAACATCGTGAACTTGGGCATTTTCACAAACAAGTTGAGAAAGGAAAGATCGAGAACTGGTCTCCAGAAAATATCCTTCTTTGGCACCAGAAATTTTCTTGAATCTTTTTCCTATCTGATTTTGTGGCACTGGTGCTATAACCCCAAAGAAAGCATCTGAATTAGACCCAAGTGAAACAGTTGTATCTTGTTTGGATACAGAGGAATTCCTCACAAAGGAGGATGCTTTTTTTCCCAGTGCCATGTAGTCTCATAACCCATATGTCTGAAACAACTGCCCAAAGGGAAGATTGAGAAACAGTTCCTGGGACAGTTTTAAAGAAGTGGCAGGGAGGAAAGGAAGGAATGGGATGCTTTGCTGAGATAGTCATTCAGAAGTGGAGGACTGTCCCTTTTTTCTAAAATGATCATGGCTATCTATTTAATACTCTTCCACTTTTTCTTAGAGCTTTGCTTGTCAGACAGTTGCTGAGATTGCTTGTTTTGATTTTTTGAAGATCAAATCAGTGTTTTTTAGTAGATTTAAGGAAAGAGGGATGAAAAAATCATACTTAACCTTATTAAATCAATTGGCCTCCTTCATCAAACTGTTTGAGTACTGAGTGGCAGAAGGACCAAACAACCCCCTTATCCAAAGGAGAATTCAAAATCTAAGACTTAACATCTTCTGAAAACTTCTGAATACACACAGGCAAAACATTTCATCACAGTAGCAGTAGCTGCAGCCCTGTTCATAGACTCAGCACAATCATATACACACTCTGTAAAGAATGTTTAGAAACCCGAGAAAGAGTAAGAATAATATGATTCATAAAAGCTCTTCCTTCTGAGGGCAAAGTGACAGAAAAGTTCCTTAAACTGTCAACATAAGTCTGTGTGTACTTCTGCATATGAACCTAGTAGCTCAGAATTCTAAATGCTAAAGTAGCAGAGAAAATTCTCTTTCCAAATCTGTCAAAGGCTTTGCCATCCTTGTCAGAAGGTGAAGTATTAACATTGAACAGCTGGAGAATATACATAGCTGCTGGGTCAGACATGAGGCAAGAAAACAAATTATTGTTGGACTGATGAATTTTATAAAGTCTGTCTGCCTTTTTAGAGCCCAAAGACTGACTATCAGGATTATTGTAGATTGACTCAAAAGCATCCTTCAGGGCTGACATTATAGGAGGAGTAGGAAATGAGTATGGCATATCCACCTGCAACATTTCATAATATCTCCTTGAAGAAGAAAGAACACTCAGCTGTTCCCACTGAAATAAAGTATTCATTCTACACACATTTTCAGCAAAAAATCCTGAGTAGGAGAAACTAAGAATCACTGTCACCAGAATCAGGGGCATAAGAAGAAATTGCTGATGAAGCCCTGTCCCTATCTTTATCAGAAACCATGGCCACTACAGAGCCACCCACCAGTGGCTGAGGCACTGACTGAGCCAATGGAGTAGGCAAGGATTCCTTAGTAGCTTCCTTCTTTCATGGTGCAGGAGGACAAGGACAGCAGGACCAATAAAGGAATCCACATTTCTTCTGAGCGAGAGAGACACTTGTTCACTGGTAAATGCAGCTAGAATTAATCATTTGGAAGGTAAGTTGTCACTAAATTGTCCACATTTCCCCACACTTGTCCCTGTAACTCACAAAAGTAAATTCACAACAGTATATTTTTGTTCCCATGTATGCAGGAATACCCTTTCCCTGGTAAGAGTAGCTGAACAATGAAGTCTGGAAGGTAATTTGTCACTAAGTGTACAAAGCACTAATGTCAGTTTCTTTCTCTTAGAAATACCTACATTTTTCAGGTAAAACTCAAAAAATTTAAAAGCAGCATATGGTGCCACAAAATCTGAACCACAAGAGTTTGAATCATTTCATCTCCATTTGCCTACTGTGTCACTTTGTGCAAGTCACTAAACCAGATAATGTTCCTAAGTCATTCATGAAAAGGGACATTTTGTTCAGTGGTTTACTTGGTTAACAAAATAGATACAATTAAATAATATTTAACATTTCCCCCAGTTATCTTTTGGATTTGTCCAGAATTCTCAAGCAGAGAGATTAATTGGTATTTTGGTCTATTCTTTGTAAAATGTGTGGATTGCCGTCACTATATAATAGCAAGAATGTGAGCTTCAGACTTTGTGTCCTTTGGAAAAAGCATGCTAATGCAAATCTTGTTATTCTAGCAATTATCTACATCTATAAGATAAATATTTAAAGATTGTTCCTGATTTTGTTTTGTTTTTTTGTCTTGGACTCTTGACCTAAAGCGTTGAGTGGGCAGAGGGGAATTACAATGGGTTATGCGGCATGGTTCTGACAGCAGCTAGCTGAGATACAGTTCTGGACCATTATTTATGAATTTATTCATTCACTCGATGTCTATTAGATATCTGTGGTGGACTGTCATGCAAATGGCTGTAGCTGATTGTGTGTGTGTGTGTGTGTGTGTGTGTGTGTGTGTGTGTGTGTGTGTGTGTGTGTGTGTGTGTGTATAGACACTTGCAGAGGGCATAGTTTTCAAATTTTTCCTCATATTTGTGGTCTATTCTTCATAACATTTGTTACTTTATGGTAACTTGCTTTGGCCTACAGTCACTAAATAATGTCAAATATGAGTCTGACATCTTGCACTTCAGAAAACCTTTGCTAATGCAAAATCTGTTATACTATTAACTTTCTAAGTATATAAGTTCGATTTTTAAAACTATTTCCTTATTGCAGGTATTTCTCTCTGATTCTTGAGCTAAGAGGTTGGGAGGGCATGACAGTGAGATAGGTCATTATTTATGCATTTGCTCATTCATTTGATCACAAACATTGTAGGTGTGCACAGTCTTACAAGAGGCTGTAATTGTGTGTGTTTAGATAAGTACTTGGTTTTTGCATCCCAGAGTACTTAAGGTAGAAAGGAAGGAACTGTTTGTGGTAAATAAGAATCTCATCATATGAGCCAATTTCCTAGGTAACGTCCTTGGTTTCTTAGTTTTGTTGACTGTGTGTTATAAATAAATTGGACAGCATGAAGTCTTCAAGTTAAGTGTACATTAGTTCATAGATTAAGTACTAGACTAGCTGCCCTTGCAGGCCATTTAAGCCTAGCTAATTTCCCTTTCAAAGATGAGAATCAAACCCTGTACCCTGTGACTGAGAGGTAAACACCTCAACCATTATACCAACCCCACAATGAATACATTTTAATTTAGCTTGTTTCTTGCATGCACGTATGTATGAAATGCACTATGCAGGGTTACGATAGTTTGCCTGGCACTTAGTAAAGATAAGGCTATGAGCTGTTAATGAGTTGCTTCCTGTAGTGCAGGTTTTGATTCCCTCAGCCTTCATTGGTCTACTGTGTGACTCTCACTAAGTCACTTCACCAGGCAAGGCTTCTAAGCTGGCCCACTGAAAAAGGACAATTACATCATGTGTTCTGTCCAAAGGTGTTAGTAAATGAGTTACACATTTGTCTTTTGAATTCCTGCACCCTTCGCATAGATACTAATTAGTGCTTCATTATATGCTGTTAGACTATGGATCCCAATATGTCTCTTGTACTTTTAGTTGGTAGATGCATTTTAAGTAATACATATGAATTTCAAGGGAAGAGAAGTTTACCATTGCTCATGCTAAGTCTCAGAATAAGAGCATTTTGTTTTGTTTATCAAGTGGTTGTCAGTGTTTCTCTGTAAAATTTGAAATTAAAGTTTTAAAATAAATCTAAATCTCTGTGATCATTGTAAAATACTGTGCACACTGGCAGATTTGAACAATGTTTTATGGTACAGTAATTGGGAAGAGACAGCCAAGTAATGGGATACTGGTATGGTTGGGGGGGTTAACATTACCCTTTCTACAGCCACATGTGATCATGATCCAGTTCTGCATACAGTACAAAGAATTTTGACTGGGTCTCACCCATCATAATCATTATTGCATTCTTGACATGAATGCCAAGATTCATCTCTCGAGCTTCATTCTCAGGGTAAATTTCTAGGCATCATTGTCTCAAACACACAATAAGTTGAATGTTCATCATTTGATTACTGATGCAGTAGCCTTAGCTACAAGGGCTATATCCAGCTAAGGATATAACAGCTGGCCACCTTCCAAAGTTTAAGGCCATTTTCCACATATCCAAACCATTACCAGCTCAAGCAGAGCTGAAGAAAAATAACAATTTGAGTGCCAAGCCCTTCAGTGCTTTCCTGCCACTGCAGAGCACTCCTCTTGCAGGTTTTCAAGGATTGACAGTCAGCTAATGGTTCTCTATTGCTGGGCAGATAAGTTTGCTTTGGGAGGAAAAAACTTCCACATTTTATTTTTCATAGAAACTTAACTTTTTCTGTAAATTTATATATTGTTTTAGTCAAGAACAAGTGCTTTAAGAGGTTGTCATATGACTTTTATCATGAAGCTCAACTTTATATTTTTTGTGGAAAAAGTTGTTAAACTTAGATAAACTTTACTTTTCTTAACTAAAACTTGTATTAAATTACATTTTGGTGCTGGATTAAGTGTTTAAAGTGCTTTCCACTGCATTTTTAGTGTAAAAATCTACGTTTTTAATACTTATCTGTTTCTCCAACAACTGCTGCCAATCTACCCTGGGATTCAGGCATCATTTTCAGCTTCACGGTGGGATTACCTACTGATTCCTTGGTTCTTACTTATTCCAGCCATGAAAAGAAGAACATTTCCAAACAGCCTTTATACCTTCAGCAGACCACAAATTTGCCTCAGCAACAGGTGGATGACTCTGCTGCGGCCATTTCTGATTCCTCAGATGATTCATCTTTTTCCTTGGCTGACTGTGGTGTAGTACCTACAGCTACACGGACTGGTGGGGAAGTTAGACACATCTTCTGTGGTTGTTGGACTGCCCATGGTGGTTAGGGAAGACTCAATCTGGTTGGTCATGGAGAAAGGAGCAGGGAATACCCCCCTGCTTAAACAGACCGGGATGCCTGTCCCTAAGGAGGATTTTCCTGTCAAAGGTAGGTCTACTTCTAATAAAAGAAGTAGAAAGCTTGACATTTATCTTTTCCTTACTTTGTTACTTTGGACAGGAGTGATATATTGGGCTTATCTCAATGTTTAGTTCAGGCTCTTGACACTTCAAGTTCTGGTGTCCATGTTAAGAGAAAAAAGATTTCTTTATTGTCTGAAGATTTTCAGGAAAATGATTGCAAGGAACAAGTTCTATTTTCTCCCTCAGGTTTGTGATTCTGACTTTGAGGAGAATGTTTCTTCTGATAGTCCTTTAAAAGGATTTTTTTAAACCAAACAGAATGAATCAGTTGTTTCAGCTGTACATAATGGTTTTCCACTGTCATTACAGACATATTATGACTTATTACAACTGGAATTTCTTGAACCTAATCCAGTTCCTCCTGTTCTTCCAGCATTGGAAGATATTTTTATTACAGCCTGTAACCTGCCTACTATCCGAAAGATAGCAGCTAGATTGTATTAAGTTTCTCAGTCTTATAAGTTTTTATTTTCTTATTCCGGATCTGACCCAGCAGTGATTTCCATGGTAAATCCTGCTGCTGATAAACATCTGGTAAATGCTAATCCCTCCCTCTCTGATAAGGATGGAAATGTCTTTGAATGATTTGGGGGAAAAGTGTATTCTTCTGCAACACTTATTTTATTGAATTCTTAATTGTCAGTCTCATATATTAAAGTTTAACCTTGCTTCTTTTGAAAATATGAGGAAAATTACAGCTTCTTTTCTCTCTTCTAAAGAAAAATCATCTTTGGATAATCTTATGGCTTCTGTGTATCAGATGACCAAACATTCCTTGAAGTGTGCTTATGGTTCAGCTGATGCTACTTCCAGAGCTGCTGCTACTGGAACTGTTATGAGAAGGTTTGTTTGGTTGCATAAACAAAACCTTAATGATTTTAAACTCTACCTTCGATTCCGAGGTTGTGTTTGGACTATCTGCTCCAGAAGTCCTTAAAAAGTGTGACAAGAGAGGGAAGCTGATTCAAGGAGCATCTTTGATTTGTCAACCTTCATTCTCCTTATTTGTCAAAGGTTTTACAACTAGCTCTGTGCCATTTTATAAAAATCCAAACAAGCAAACCCAGCAAGCTGCTGGCAAGTAGTCTTTTAAATGATATGGTAAGGGAGCTCCAAGAAGAAAAGAGTGTGCTCCCCAGAAACAAAGACTAGCAAGCTTGAATGATTCCCCTTCCACTTTGGAGAGCTCTCTCTTTGGCTACAGATAGCAGTGGGAAGCTCTTCCTCATTTTTTGGGATTCTTCCGCATCTGCAGATTGCATGTCTTTTTTACCCTCCTGATATTCAACATCAGCTAACACAGGGGATGCTAGATTCTGTGCCTTCTTCCTAGAAAGAGAACATTTTTAATTATTTTTATATATTTCCCTGTGTTGACAAGAAAAGTCTGACTGGGATTATGACAAAAGAAGATACTGCCAGCCCAGCTATCTGGAATTTTGTAAATAATTATATGCCATTTGTGAATATCAACATGATTTATATAAGATGCTTGGGTTACAGCTGCATTAGAACTGTATGCCATGTGTATATCAAACTGCTGGAACATAAGTGTGTGTTGGAAAGGTTTTTGCAAAGCGCTGTATAAAATGTAGCCACAGTGTGCCCTAGTGGAAGAGAACAGAAATGTACATACACTATTGTAGCTGTTTGAATGTGTACATTTTAACAGTGGAAACTGGGATACAGGAGATTACTTTATGACATCTACAGGCACAATGTGCTGATAAGATTTCTGTATTGTCTTCAGAGTGAACAAATTACTACAATTGGTCCATACAACTAGCAACAATGAGAAAATCAAGACCACTGGTTCAGACACAAAGTATTTTATTCTCTAGCACCGAAACCTTCCAGGAATTACAAAATTCAGCTAAATTGTGCTACCTTTTATACAAAAAAACACAAACTCAATCAATCAATAATAAAATCAAACAATTCATAGGTTGGTACTTGACTATCGGCCCTAAGGCCTATGCAAGCCTAGCCATAACAATTCCCTGGAAATTTATTCCCACAATATTTACTTCTCTGGGCCCCTGTCTAGCAGGGTGACTGACATGATCCCCGGGGTGAATTTCCTATCTCCCATCCAATCATCAAGGTTCCTTTTGAAGAGGGCCAATGAGGTGCTCTGCTTGACATGTATGAGCAGTCTATTCCAGAGTATGGGGAGTCTCTGGGTCAGGAACCTATCCCTCCAGCATGTTTTGTTCATTGAGATGATAATGTTTAGATCCCTGGAGCATGTGGCTCTGAGGGATTGGGATTTCTTTAAGTGGAGCATGTCCAACAGCTCAGGGTTTGACATGGCCTTGTATGTTAAGCAGAGATCCCCTCTGAGTAGACGATATGCCACAGAGTATAGCTGGAGTTTTTTTAGATGGTCAGCATATGGCATCTGCTTTAGGCCTGTGATTCTTTTAGTGAGGTATTTCTGTGGCCTATACAGCTGTTGCAGATGTCTTGTGAGGTACATACCAAATGGGACATTATACTCTATAATGGGTCTAATGAGGGATGAGTACAGTGGGACAATGACATCCTTTTTTCTGGATGAAAAGCCCTTAGTGATGAGGTGTGCCACATAGAAGGATTTCCTGACTGTTGTGGTGATGTGGTTATTGAAAGTGAGACCACTGTCCACTTGTGTCCCTAAGTCTCTCATCACACTTTCAATGTTTAGTGTCCTGCCACCTATGTGGTAGTTCATGGGTACATGTTTTTTTTCCAAAGGGGATAACTGTACATTTCATGGCATTAAGCTTGAGCCCAAGGCTCTGGCACCTGGCATCTGTTTCTCTAAGGCCCTTTTGTAGAATATCCACATCATTTGGGGATTCAATAATGGCTCCCAGTTTGCAGTCATCTGCAAACTTTGTTAGCCAGAGTCCCTTAGTGCTGGCCTGTACTTCAGAGAAGTAGATGTCAAACAAAAGTGGTCCCAGGACTGAACCCTGAGGTACTCCACTTGCCACTTGTCTGGAGCTAGATTTGGAGTCGGCTACTTTTACAGTCTGGGTTCTGTCAGTAAGCCAGTTGGCAACCCATCGAGTGACATAGGGATTTATGCCCAGCTTGGTAAGTTTATCTATGATTCCAGGAGTGGGGGATGGTGTCGAAGGCCTTGGCGAGGTCCAGATAGGCTGTGTGGACCACCTTACCCTCATCCACAGCTCTGGAGACCGATTCAAAGAAGCCAATCAGATTCAGGAGACAAGATCGGCCCTTCACAAACCCAAACTGGTTGGGGTCCAGTGTTTGAAGGTTGCCAATGTCCCTGTTTATAAGTTCCATGATAATGCGTTCCATGCCCTTGCAGATCAGGCTTGTCAGACTGATGGGATGGTAGTTCCCGTGATCCAAGGTGGATCCTCCCTTGTGGAGTGGGATAACTGTAGCTGTGCGCCACTCAGTGGGCATGAAGCCTGAGGTGAGGCTATGATTAAACATGCCACTTAGGTGGGGTGTCAGTTCATTTTGTAGTTCATGTAGTACACAGCCTGGGATGTCATCTGGTCCCATGGATGCCATATTCCTAGCTTTGGAGAGTGCTGTTTCTACCTGTGTGGCTGTGATTATCAGAATTTGGCAATCTTTTGGTATTGAGATGGGCCCTTTAGGGGGTGAGAAGGGGGTGAAGTTGGCACTAAATCAATCTGCCAGGATATTGGCAATATCCTTGGTATCAGTATATTTAATGCCATTCTGTTGTAGCTCAGAGCAGATCTGAGCATTTCCATTTAGATTCTTGACATAACTATAGAATGCCTTGTGGTTGTCTTTGGAATCTTTGGCAATTTTATTTTCGTAACTAGCTTTTGAGGATTTTATGAGGGATCTCAGCTCCTTACTGAGGCTGGTGAGGGAGTTTTTTGCATCCTGGGATTTTCCTCTTTTCTGCAACAGTTTCTTCCTTCTATTGTATAGTATGTTTATAGCAGGGGACCACCAGATTGGCTTCATTTTTTTGGAGAAGAGCATCTTGGTTCTATTTGGGATGGCACAATTCATGCACGAGTGGATGTGCTTGTACAGTACCTTAGTGTAGGATTCTGCAGTCGAACTTCCAGATCCCGTCTGCGTGGGTGTCATGACGTTTGTCACTTCTGACTTCAGTAGCATGAAGTTGGCTTTGGAGAAGTTTTTTAAGGAGGTTTCTTTACTGGGGGATGGGGGTGGGATGTGGATGTCAAGAGTGATTTGCTTATGGTCATACCTGACCAATGAGGGAGTGACCACTGGTGTGGAGCATCTATCTCCCATGTTGGTAATGACCAGGTCTAGGATATTGGAGCCCCTGGTGGGACAATGGATTAGTTGATCCAGGGCGTTGGAATTTATGAATTCCAATAACCGTTGGGAAAAGGAGTTGGTACCCGAGTAGTTTTCCCAATTAATGGCAGGGTAGTTGAAATCACCCAGTATTAGGGTGTTTGGTTGTATCTTAATATTTTCCAGTATGTTTAGGAAGGTGTAGTGAGAATCTTGAGGTATGGTGGGGGATCTGTAGAAAGCTAAAATTTGGATTGCAGTCTTACCTAGTGTTAGTTGCACCTGGAGAATTTCAGATGCATTGTGTTGGGCAACTAGCCTGGAGGTGTGAATATCCTTGGTGAATATGGAGACTCCTCCACCTTTAGTGTTTCGGTCTTGGTTTTGTGGCCGAAAAGTGTGGTAAGAATTGTAGCCTGGTATTGCAGGTGTGCTCTCTGGAGCCTTGAACCAGGTCTCAGTCACTGCACAGATATCGATGTTCTCCATTTTTAGGAGTGCCTCAAGAGAGTGCATTTTGAGGGTTAGACTTCTAGCATTGAGTAGCATTACCTTCAGATTTTGCATGCTTGTATCTGTTACAGTGGTGGTTTTATCCTTTGAACCTTGCCTAAAAAAGGCACTATAGGGATGGCAAGAGCTTTAGCCAGTAACCTGAATCCCAGGGGTGACAGGTGCAGACCATCTCTGGCAAAACATTGTGGTTTGTTGATCATGTCTTCCCAGGCAGACAAATACTGGATCCCCTTTGAATGACACCAGAAGCTTAGCCAATTGTTGAAGTTAATCATTTTGTCCTTATACTGTGGTATAATTCTGGGTGAAGGCAGGATGCTACGCAGAGCTAGGGTCATACCTGCCTGGGTCACATGATCCAAGAGCTCTTCCATGTCTCTTTTCATGTAGTCCAGGGAGGTACATCTCAAGTCATTCACTCCAGCATGGACAATGACAGAGTCGTATTTGTACTTGTTGTGGAGTGACTTGAGTGCATGCGTTATGCGGCGGATCCTGGCACCCGACAGGCAGGTGACTGTAATTTTCTCCTTGTTCAGCCTGGTGAGTGGGACATCAGTGTGCCTGACTATAGTGTCACCTATGACTAAAGTGTTGGGTACATTGTCTTGCCTTAGGGGCTGTTGTTGGGTGGCACACTGGTGTTGTGAGCTATGTTTCACTTTGGTTGTGACTGGTGTTTGTTTGCGTTTAGGCTTCGGAGGTCCTTGTTGCTTGGGCAGGTTAATGTTAAGGGCCTCCGCATATGTGGGTTTAGTGTTGCTATGTGTGGGTGTTGATGGTGTGGGTTTTGAAGGGCTATGATTTGCTAGAGGTGTAATGCAGGTGTTAGCCTTCTCCTCTTGACTGTCTAGCACAATCTTGACCGGAGAGAGCTTTGCTTAAATTAAATAAATTAAATAAAATTAAATTAAATAAGGGAGCAAAGTATCATATTTAAGAATAAAGACAGACTCTTTATATAACAGTTTTTCTTTCAAAATAATTTTTTCATCATTTTCAACAAATACTTGCTCGAAAATACAACCTTGAAGCATAGAAAAATCACTGCCATGTACATCTCTAAAATGATATGCCAGAATGTCTTTTTTTTTATTTTTTTATGTCCCTGATATGTTCCATTAACCTCACTTTAAAACTTATTTTTGTTTCACCAATGTAAAAGAAATCACACGGGAATCTTAAAGCATAAATAACCCCCTTGCTATTACATGAAAAACGTCCCCTTGGTACATATTTAATTTTATTCACATATTCAAAAGAACATATTATATATTAGCAAATAGAACAACTGTTGCATTTATAAGTGCCCACAGACGTTGGACAAACACCTAAGTTATTTTTTTGGTAAGACAAAATTTCCATGAGCAAGCATGTCCTTTAAACTTCTTCCCCTTTTGTATGACATCATAAGGTGCTTACTTACAATTTTACTCAAATCCCCATCCGTTTGGAGAAAATTCCAATAATATTTTACAATACTACTAACTTCTTCACTTTGAATGTTATATGTGCAAACAAAATACATTTGTTCATTCTTGTTTTAACCATTCTCTCTACCCCCCCATTGACCCACAACCTGTCACCAACATTATTTCTTGATTTTATAACACAAAAAGTTTTTGCTTAGCTTCTTCTATTGCTTTCCTGCTATAACCTCTATTATAAAACTTAATGGAAGTATTGTATATTTCTTCCAACAAATTTGTCTCAACATTGCATATTCTAGATAATCTTAAAAATTCACCATATTGCAAAGATGATAGAACATGGGAGGGGATCACAACTAGTAGCATACAAGCACTGTCTTCCATCTACAAATTTCCTATGTACCCTAGTACAAATTTTGCCATTATCCAAACCCCTAAGTGTCAGCTCTAGATAAGAGACCTTGCTTCCATATTGTAGGCCATCAAAAGACAAACTGAATGTATTTTGTTGTAAATCAACAACAAACTGCAAAATCCCACTCTTCAGTCTAGCAAAATAGCAGAAATTAAATTACTTTATGACAGTTACCGACACAATGTCTGTGCTGAGAAGATTTCTGTATTGTCATACATTTGTTCATTCTTGTTTTAACCATTCTCTCTACCCCCCATTGACCCACAACCTGTCACCAACATTATTTCTTGATTTTATAACACAAAAAGTTTTTGCTTAGCTTCTTCTATTGCTTTCCTACTATAACCTCTATTATAAAACTTAATGGAAGTATTGTATATTTCTTCCAACAAATTTGTCTCAACATTGCATATTCTAGATAATCTTAAAAATTCACCATATGGCAAAGATGATAGAACATGGGGGGGGGGTATGACAATTAGTAGCATACAAGCACTATCTTCCATCTACAAATTTCCTATGTACCCTAGTACAAATTTTGCCATTATCCAAACCCCTAAGTGTCAGCTCTAGATAAGAGACCTGATTTATATAAGATGCTTGGGTTACAGCTTTATTAGAACTGTATGTCATTTATATCAAACTGCTGGAACATAAGTGCGTGTCGGAAAGGTTTTTGCAAAGTTCTGTATAAAATGTAACCACAGTGTGCCCTACTGGTAGAGAACAGAAATGTACATGCACTATTGTAACTCTTTAAATGTGTGCATTTCAACAGTGGAAACTGGAATACAGGAGGTTAACTTCAGTCTAGCAAAAATAGCTGAAATTAAATTACTTTATGACAGTTACAGACACAATGTCTGTGCTGAGAAGATTTCTGTATTGTCATACATTTGTTCATTCTTGTTTTAACCATTCTCTCTACCCCCCATTGACCCACAACCTGTCACCAACATTATTTCTTGATTTTATAACACAAAAAGTTTTTGCTTAGCTTCTTCTATTGCTTTCCTACTATAACCTCTATTATAAAACTTAATGGAAGTATTGTATATTTCTTCCAACAAATTTGTCTCAACATTGCATATTCTAGATAATCTTAAAAATTCACCATATGGCAAAGATGATAGAACATGGGGGGGGGTGACAACTAGTAGCATACAAGCACTGTCTTCCATCTACAAATTTCCTATGTACCCTAGTACAAATTTTGCCATTATCCAAACCCCTAAGTGTCAGCTCTAGATAAGAGACCTGGCTTCCATATTGTGGGCCATCAAAAGACAAATTGAATGTATTTTTGTTGTAAATCAACAACAAACTGCAAAATCCGACTCTTACCCACTTCACATACAAAACTTAAATCATCTATAAAACGAAAATAATATTTTACATAATTCTTAACAAAAATACATTTATACAAACATACTAATTTAAAATAAGCCATGAATAAGTTTGCATACATGGGGCAAATGGTGTGTGACTGGGAATATCACAAAAGGAGATACTGCCTGCCTAGCTATCTGGAATTTTGTAAATAATTATATGCCATTTGTGAATATCAATGTGATTTATATAAGATGCTTGGGTTACAGCTGTATTAGAACTGTATGTCATTTATATCAAACTGCTGGAACATAAGTGCGTGTTGGAAAGGTTTTTGCAAAGTTCTGTATAAAATGTAACCACAATGTGCCCTACTGGAAGAGAACAGAAATGTATATGCACTATTGTAACTGTTTAAATGTGTGCATTTCAACAGTGAAAACTGGAATACAGGAGGTTAACTTCAGTCTAGCAAAACTTCAGAAAAATAGCTGAAATTACATTACTTTATGACAGTTACAGACACAATGTCTGTGCTGAGAAGATTTCTGTATTGTCTTCAGAGTGAACTAATTACTATAATTGTTTTATGACTTCCAACATCTGCCAAATATCTGAAGTATATGTATTTTCAGAGGTAGATGCTAAATACTGCTAGCTTCCAGCACTGTGGGTTTAACCTGAGATAGAGTCAGATGACAAGAAATTATGTCATTCTGCAAGCTATCCCAGCAGTAATATTTGAGATATTAATTTGAGAGGTCTGTTAGAGAGAGACACAGCATTCTGTATTCTGTCTTGGACCTGGCAACAACTAGAAGAGCCATTCACCAGATCTGCCTTGCTCTTAAGTAAGTTAACTAGAGTATAGTAATTCTCTTAGATTCATTCAGGAATACAGTAAAGCATGGTTCAGATGTTTTTTTATTTATTTGAGACTGTCCTGCAATGTTGTTTTAAATATTTTCTGTGGTTTTGAACTCGGATGTCACTATGAATATATATTGAATACTTTCTTGTTCTTTTTTTTTTTATTAAATATATTTAAACCTTGCATTGTGGCTGATCTTTGTGAGACAGGTTTAAGTTTTGAGAGTACTTGCATGTTATTTGGTGCCACTGTATGGGTCACTCCTAATAGCCTTCTTATTGATCAAACTACCATTTGTGGTAATATTAATATTGTGCAGTAAGATTGAACACCCCTTGTTAAAGGCCTTAAAGTAGCTGATAAGGAGTTGGCTGGTGGCAGTGATAACTACCTTATAGTCTGGGCAAAAGGGGGCATAGCTAGTAACAGCCTTTCCCAGTTGCATGTGTGTGTGTGTGTGTGTGTGTGTGTGTGTGTGTGTGTGTGTGTGTGTGTGTGTGTGTGTGTGTGTGTGTAAATCAAACCTCAAAGAGTGTGTGTATCAGCTACTTGGGCAGGAAAACAAACCACTGGTTGGACAGACAGGGTGCTGGAGGTCTTGGCTTGGCCATTCAGCTGAGATCTCAATCCTATAGCTGTGCGAGTGGGGAGTGTTACTGGGGATCTGGAGAAAGAGGGATAAATGAGCCCCAGATTGACTGTGGTTTCTTTATGCTCTTGAAGGAAATTACACTTGATGCAGAAAGCTGCATCTGGAAATTGTGTGTGTACCTGTTATCCTCCCAGTGTACAACCCCCACTGGTGCCAGTGGTGAGGATTGAGGCTCCTTGATTACTGGTCCAGTGGTGGGTCATCTCATTTATTGGTTGGCAGTGATGGGATCACCACATCACTTACTGGGATTCAGTGGTGTGGATATTGAACTCCTGTAGCTTGTAAACAGTGGTCACTAAAGAAGGTGTTTGCACTCTCAAGCAGCCACACAGTAGACATTTAAAATTCCATATTACAATAGTTTTATTTATTTATTTATTTTGTTAGGTTAGTTTTTCATGGAGAGGAGGCAAGGATGTCAGCAGAGAATTATGGCAAGCTAACAAGGGGCCAGTTGGCTGAGATGTGCCAAGCCAAGGGACTGGTGCATGCCAACCTGACTAAAGCAAAGATGATTTCAGCCTTAGTCACAGCTGCATCACATACCAGCAACCAGGAGGACAACCAGACTGGCCTTGGGCATGTACAACATTTAGAAAATGGACAGTTCAAACTTTCCACAGAGGACTTAAAAATCCTTCTGGAATTAAAGAGATTTGAACTGGAGGCCAAACTTTTGGAACTAAAAATCAGCAGAGAGACTGTGGCATTTGGAGGCTGAAGAAAATGAGAGACTGAGATGTTTGGAGGCTAAAGAAAATGAGAGGCAGAGGCAATCTGAAAAGCAGATGCTGACTCTTCACCAGGGTCATGGATTTAATGGGGAAGGAAATAATTGAACCCCAAAATCAATGTAGGTCAGTAAATTTCTTCCACTGTGTACAGAGGGTGATTACTTTAATAGTTTTATTCATATGTTTGAAAGAGTTTGTAAATAGTATAATGTTGCCCAAGGGCTCTAGGTACGGTTCCTGACCCACTTAATCCATGTTTAAGCTGTAACTGGTGTTTCTAAATTGTCTGATACTAATTGCTTAAATTATAATACAGTAAAGAAATGTTTAATAGATTGTTTTAACACCTAAAGCTTATAGAAAACAATTTTCGTGACCATAGGCGCAAGGCAGATGAAAGTGTGTGTGAATGTATTGCTGAACTAAGCACTTATTTTCACAGGTGGGTGAGTGGGTGTCATGTAACCACTTTTGAAGGGCTGGCAGATCTTTTGTTGAGGGATCAAGCCCTTAGCACTCTGCCTGAGTTCATGGGAATCTGGTTAGCAGGTAGGGAATGCAATACTGCAGATGAGATGGGAAGAAGGGAGACCTATACCTAGCAAGCATGGCATCACTGCACAGGAAAGGGATACTCAGTGCTGCACATGGGTCTAAGGGAACCCATGGTTGGCAGCCTAAACTGCCCCAGTAGGGTCTGTCAGTAGCGAGGGAAGGCACTAGTTCAGGTACATGGCCAGGATCAAGAGTTAAATGTTTTAAATGTAACCAGTGGGGCCATATAGCATATAGATGTCCACAGAGGCAATGTGGGGAATAAAAGGTGGGAAAGCCAGTAAGTGGGAATGACAGAAACCCAGTGGAAAGTTGTCTACAGCCAACAAGGGTACCGAACTACCACAAGAGGTTATATCCTAGCTTAGTAGATGGAAAACAGGCCACTGCTAAGAGAGATATAGCCTCTGACATAACAAATGTGAAGCCTGCAATGGTTAAACAGGAGCACTACTTACTTGGGCAGTCTACTCCAGTTAGAGCTTTAGAAGGGACCCCATTCCAAATACTTTTGGCTAGGGTTCACCTTGACTGGGAGGGTGGAAAGGAAGCAAGCAAGTAGGTGTGTTGAGGATATCCCTGCTGATGTCCTGACAAGGAATGATTTTAATAATACAGTACCTTGAGTGCATGCAGTTATATACAGTTAGGCTGAGAGACAAGCATGTGGGTCTGGTAGCCTGGGGAAACCCAGACAGACCACACACTTGAAGCCAGAACTGGGGAGGTGGCTACTTCAGTGAGGGAGTCACCCTGTAGCAGTGAGACTGAAGGTGAGCCACAGCTGCTGGTGGGTACTGATGCTCCGTTGGACAGAGTGACTGCAAGGGCAGAGGTGAGTAGTAGTACCCAGGCTGACAATGAGGCGCCACTGTCAGAGGATACCAGACTTCCTGTGGATGGGGATCTGGGAAGGGTGTACAAAGAGAGAGTTGAGACAGGCTCATCTCTCAGATCCTACATTACAAGTGTAGAGGGAGGTAGCTAGTGAGGCACCTGATTCTCAAGGAAAGGGGGAATCTGTATACTGGGACAAAGGGTTACTGTATAGAGAGTGGACTCTGAGGGAGGGCTAGAGAGTGGAGAATACAGCAGTTGGTAGTGCCCAGAGCCTGCCATCTGGCAATTCTAGCCATAGCCAATGACATTCCCTTTACAGGTCATATGGGCATAAAACATACAAATAGGCATATTATGCAGAACTTTTATTGGCCTGGGATTTCCAGGGATGTAACAGGGTACTGCAAGACCTGTGAGCAGTACTAAAAGATAGGCAAGGCAGGAGACAAGGTCAACATTCCTTTGATGTTTTTGCCTGTGATTGAGGAGCCATTTCAGAAGGTAGCTATGGCTACTGTGTGGCCTCTGAGTGTCCCAAGTTCCACAGGAAAGAAGTATATCCTAGTGGTAGTAGATTATGCTACCAGATACCCTGAGGTGCTGGGTCTGTCCTCCATCGAGGCAGAAAAGGTGATAAATGCTTTGTTAGAGATTTTCAGCAGGGTAGGTTTCCCAAAAGAAATACTGACTGACAGAGGTGCTAATTTCATGTCAGACCTGCTGGCTTGTCTGTGGGAGTGCTGTGGGGAGAAGCACCTAAAGACTACCCTCTACAATCCCCAGACTAATGGTCTGGTGGAGAGGTTAAACTCTACACTAAAGACCATGCAACAGGTATTTTCAGACCAGTTTAAGAGTTTGCTTACAGACAGGTGCCCCAGGAATCCACAGTTTTTTTACCCTTTGAGTTGCTGTATGGCCATAGGGCGAGGGGCCTCTAGATTTGATTCTTGATGAGTGAAAGGGTGAGTGTGAATCCCACAAGAAGTCTGTTGTGGCATATTTCCTAAACCTCAGAACAAGGCTCAGGGACTCATGGGCTTGGCCCAAGAGAACCTGGCAGAAGCCCAACAGCAGAGAAAGGTCTGGTATGACAGGAATGCTTGAGCTAGAGAGTATGCTGTTTGGCAGTAGGTTATGGTTCTCATTCCTGTCAGACACAACAAGCTGCAGGCAGCTTGGGAGGGACTCTTGAAGGTGGTAAGGAAGGTCAGTGATGTCAGCTACATGGTAGAACTGCTAGGCAGGAGGCAGGGACACAAATTGTACAATGTTAACATGATGAAACTTTACCATGATAGAGAGGGTCTTGTGCTTAGAATTTGCAGTGGATGGCAGGGGGAGTCTGAGGGGGATCTGTTGACTGATCTCCTCAGAGATGCTTGGACTAACACCTCAGTGGAAGGGGTAGCAATATCCGAGCAGCTATTCCCTACCCAGGTTCGAGAAATCTGAGCAGTGTTACAGGAGTTTGGGGACATGTTCACTGGAAAACCAGGGTGCACCCACTTGGTGCAGCACCATGGGGATACAGAACCCCAAAGGCCTATTTTGCAGGCCCCTTATAAAGTGCCTTAGAGAGTCAAACAGACTCTGAGGGAAGAGATACAGGAAATGTTGGAACTAGGGGTAATCCAGGAGTCCAGCAGTCCCTGGGCCTCCCCAGTGGTGCTGGTACCAAAGAAGGATGGCAGCAACAGATTCTGTGAGGACTAAAGGAAATGAAATAGTCACACACACAAATAGTCAAACAGAGTCAGATGCATACCCCATGCTTGGACAGATGAAGACATAGAGCAGCTGGGTGGGGCTAAATATCTTACCACTATTTAGTTTACCAAGGACTACTGGCAGGTGCCCTTGACTCCCAGTGCTTGGGAGAAGTTAGCCTTTGTGACTCCTTTCGGCTTGCACAAGTTCACAAAGATGCCATATGGGATGAAAAATGACCCAGTGACTTTCCAGAAGCTGGTAAATCATATCCTAGCAGGAGGAGGAGGAGATTTTGCCCTTGCTTACCTGGATGATATTGCCATCTACAGACATTCCTGGCAAGAGCACCTTTAGCATGTCAGGGAGGTTCTAGGCAGACTACACAGGGCAGGGTTGACCATTAAGCCCAGTAAGTGTCAGGTGGGTATGGTAGAGGTCTCCTACCTGGGACAAAGAGTGGGAAGGGGTAAGATCAGACCAAAACCTACCAAAGTGGAAGCCATTCAGGCATGGCTTGCCTCTGTTACCAAAAAGCATGTGAGGGCATTCTTCGGGACACCAGGCTACTACAAGAAGTTTGTCCCCAATTATAGTACCATAGCTGCTTCCCTCACAGACCTGACAAGGAAATACAGGCCAGACAAGGTAGTGTGGACCCCAGCATGTGAGCAGGCATTCTAGAAGCTTAAAGGAGCTTTGGGAGGAATCCCCTGTGTTAGCCAGTCCAGATTACAGCAAAGTATTTTTTGTGCAGGTGGATGTTTCAATACATGCGCTGGGGGCTGTACTCAGCCAGATTTCCTCAGAGGGAGAAGAGCACCCAGTGGTATATCTCAGCCATAGGCTCCAACCCAGGGAGGAATGCTATGCAGCTGTAGAAAAGAAATGTCTAGCCATAGTGTGGGCACTGCAGGAACTTCAGCTTTATCTGTATTCAAGGAAATTCACTGTAGTTACAAACCACAATCCCTTAACATGGCTACTTCGAGCCAGCCAGCAAAATGCAAAGCTACTAAGGTGGAGCCTAGGGTTGCAGGCATATGATATGACAGTGCAGCACTGCAGTGGGGTTAGCAATGCCAATGCAGATGGGCTCTCAAGACAGGGAATGGAGTAATGTATTCCCAGACAGGCTCATCCCTCTCAAGCAATGTTTCTCAAGGGTCACTTGAAAAACTAACTTGAGTCTTAGAGGGGGGGAAGACGTGTGATGAAAGGAGATGCTGCCAGCCCAGCTATCTGGAATTTTGCAAATAATTATATGTCATTTGTGAATACCAATGTGATTTATATAAGATACTTGTGTTACAACTGTATTATAACTGTACATCATGTGTACATCAAACTGCTGATACAGAAGTGTGTGTTGGAAAGGTTTTTGCAAAGTGCTGTTTAAAATGTAATTTAAAATGTAACCACTGTGTGCCCTACTGGAAGAGAACAGAAAGGTATATGCGCTATTGTAACTGTTTAAATGTGTATATTTTAACAGTGGAAACTGGAATACAGGAGGTTAAACTCAGTCCAGCAAAACTTCAGAAAAATAGCTGAAATTAAATTACTTTATGGCAGCTACAGACACAGTGTCTGCCTGAGAAGCTTTCTGTATTGTCTTCAGAGTGAACTAATTGCTATGATTGATTTATGATTTCCAGCATCTGCCAAAGATTTGAGGTCTATGTATTTTCACAGGTAGGTGCTCAATACTTCTAGCTTCCAGTAGTGGGGATTTCACCTGGGATAGAGTCAGATGACAAGAAAAGATGTCATCCTACAAGCTATCCCAACAATAATATTTGAGATATTCATTTGAGAGGTCTCTTAGAGAGACACAGCATTCTGTATTCTGCCCTGGACCTGACAGCAACTAGAAGATCCATTCACCACATCTGCCTTGCTCTTAAGTAAGTTAACTAGGGTATAGTAATTCTCTTAGATTCAGTCAGGAATACAGAGAAGCATAGTTTAAATGTTTTTCTTTCTTTATTTGACACTGTCCTGCAATGTTGTTTTAAATATTTCATTTGGTTTTGAACTCTGATGTCACTGTGAATATATACTGAGTATTTTCTTGTTCTTTTATTATTTATTATTAAATATATTTAAACCTTTCATTGTGGCTGATCTTTGTGAGACATATTTAAGTTCTGAGAGTACTAGCATATTTATTTGGTGACACTGTATGCACCACTCCTAATAGCCTTCCTCTTGGTCAAACTACCATCTGTGTTAATATTAATATTGTGCAGTAAGATTGGACACCCTTTGTTAAAGGCCTTGAAGTAGCTGATAAGGAGTTGGCTGTTCGCAGTGATAACTACCTTATAGTCTAGGCAAAAGTGGGCATAGCTAGTAAACCTGTGCCAGCCTTTCCCAGGTGTGTGTGTGTGTATTTGTATAAATCAAACCTCAAAGAGTGTGTTTGTCAGCTACTTGGGCAGAGATATGAAGCACTGGTTGGACAGAGAAGGTGCTGGAGGTCTTGGCTTGGCCACTCAGCTGAGATCTCAACCCTATAGCTGTGCCAGTGGGGAGTCTTATTCGGGATCTCGAGCAATATGGAAAAATCAGCCCCAGACTGACTGTGGTTTCTATGTGCTCTTAAGGGAAGTTGCAGTTGATGCAGAGCGCTGCATGCGGAAATACTGTGTGTGTACCTGTTATCCTCCCAGTGTACGTCCCCCCACAGGTGCCAGTGGTGAGGATTGAGGCTCCTTGATTACTGGTCCAGTGGAGGGTCATTACAAGGATAAATACCCTTTTAAAGTGGAGGCCCAGGGACAAAAACTCCACTTTTTAGTATGTAGACAATGTACAGTACATTTCCATTTATGAAATGGTAAATAATATACATTTTGGTTACCTAAACATGTAAACATCCAGTGGATATAAAAAGTTTAAACACCCCTGTTAAAATGCCAGGTTTTGTGATATAAAAAAGTGAGACCACAATAAATAATTTCAAAACTTTTCCCACCTTTAATGTGACCTATAACCTGTACAATTCAATTGAAAAACAAACAAATTTGTTAGGTGAAAAAATATAAAAAATAAAAAAATTTACAATTACCTGGTTGCATAAGTGTGCACATCTTTAAACTAATACTTTGTTGAAGCACCTTTTGATTTACTTACAAAATTCAGTCTTCTTGGGTACACACCTGCCATCAATTAAAGAGACTCTGATTAACCCCAAATAAAGTTCAGCTGTCCTAGTAGGATTTTCCTGACAAGCAACAACCATGGCTCACAGAGAGTTTACAAAGCATCAAAGGGATCTCATTGTTGAAAGGTATCAGTCAGGAGATGGGTACAAAAAATTTCAACAGCATTAGATATACCATGGAACACAGTGAAGAGAGTCATCAAAAAGTGGAGAAAATATGGGGCAACAATGAAGTTGCAAAGAACTGGAGTCCCTCCAAAACTGATAAAAAGACAAGACAAAAACTGGTCAGGGAGGCTGCCAAGAGACCTACAGTAACACTGAAGGAGCTACAGGAATTTCTGGCAAGTACTGGTTGTGTACTACATGTGACAACAATCTCCTGTATTCTCCATATGTCTGGGCTATAGGGTAGAGTTGCAAGACGGAAGCCTTTTCTTACACAAAAAAACATCCAGGCCCAGCTAAAATTTGCAAAACAATACATCAAGTCTCCCAAAATCATGTGGAAAAATGTGTTATGGTCTGATGAGGCCAAGGTTGAACTTTTTGGCCACAATTCCAAAAGGTAGGTTTGTTGCAAAAACAACCCTTCACATCACCAAAAGAACACCATCCCAATGGTGAAGCATTGTGGTGGCAGTGTCATGCTTTGGGGTTGCTTTTCTTCAGCTGGAACTGGGGCTTTAGTCAAGGTGGAGAGAATTATGAACAGATCCAAATATTAGTCACTTTTGGCCCAAAACCTTCAGGCGTCTGCTAGAAAGCTGAAGATGAAGAGGAATTTCACCTTTCAACATGACAATGACCCCAAGCATACATCCAAATCAACAAAAGAATGGCTTCACCAGAAGAAAAAGAATGTTTTGGAATGGCCCAACCAGAGCCTAGACCTAAATCCAATAGAAAATCTGTGGGGTGACTTGAAGAGGGCTGTGCACAAGAGATGCCCTCACAGTTGACAGATTTGGAGCGCTTTTGCAAGGAAGAGTGGAGAAATATTGCCAAGTCAAGATGTGCCATGCTGATAGACTCCTACCCAAGAATACAATGTTGTAATTAAATCAAAAGGTGCTTCAACAAAGTATTAGTTTAAGGGTGTGCACACTTATGCAACCAGCTTATTGTACATTTTTTATTTTTTATATATTTTTCCCCTAACAAATTTGTTTGTTTTTCAATTGAATTGTGCAGGTTATAGGTCACATTAAAGGTGGGAAAAGTTTTGAAATTATTTATTGTGGTCTCATTTTTTATATCACAAAAACCTGGCATTTTAACAGGGGTGTGTAAACTTTTTATATCTACTGTACATAATGGTTAGCTATACAGATGACTAAGGATAAAGAGCTCCCATAATACAATCTGCAGTTGTAGGAAAGAAAAAAAAACAGTAAGAAAAAATGTATTTTAATTTGGCTGTAACAAAGAAAAATACAATAAGAAAATAATTTCATTTATATTTTAGATTGTTATTAACAAAGTAGTGGTACAATGAGGAAGAGGAAAAACAAGGCGCAGAGACAAAAATAAATAAAAATGTAATGACTGTTTACAGTAGGAGAGAAAGGAAATGCACTGTAGTGCTTTGTGGGATGAGTTAGGAAAGAGGAGGAAAGATTTTGACATACGTAGTGGAACTTAAATGTTTATCTGGATAAGAATTACCAAGGTGTAGGGCAAGAGGAGAGCTAGGTGTGTTGTAGATACTGTTTTAGTAAGCTTTTAATGCATTTGTTAGTTTCTGTAAGTAGTAGAATGGAGTGCCACAATTTTGTAACTTATTAAGAGTACATTGAGTTTCCTGTAGAGCTTTTGATTTATTTACAGCTAGGAGAAATTTGTTATTGGAGTATAGTGTAATTCAAGAATGTTTCTGGTACCAAAAAAAAAGAAGCTTTATGGAAAATATTTTAGATCTTTCCTTTCCATAACAGTTTTCTGAAAGTTCCACAGTCCAAAATGCTATCCCTTCACAATCTGCTTCCTCTCGATCCCCCTTTAAGGTTTTTAGTGACCACAGATTTAACTCATTCCCTTCAGTACAGCTCTTTTGAGTGAGTACCTTAAATTCCAGTGAGTGTGACGTCTGCCTTTAAAAAATGAAGTTATCACCTTACAGTTGTAACAAATACTCATTGACAGAGGTCAAATATCAATGTGTTTGCCATTATGTATGCTTCAAGATAAGATATTCTGATACCTTGTATGTAACATGGTTTTGGAACTATTAATGCAAATATGAACAAGCAATATTTGACGCCTAGAGGAGCAGTAGGAAGTAACTGCAGAAATGCCTGGAGGTGCACTGGAATGCAGTGAGGAAGCTTATGATCATATTCCTATAGTGCCAGGTTTCAAATGTTTGTTAAGCCTTTCTCTGTCTGGATCACATTTTAATTTCTCCGTTTTACCCTTTGGGTTATCCACAGCAACAAGAGTATTCACAAAATGTCTAACTCCAGTGATAGCCTACAACAGACTGCAAGGAACTCACATTTTCCATATTTAGATGACTCGCTTATATTTGCAGTTTGTCTTTCAAAGTGTCGGGAATCTCTCATTTGGGTGGGAAAGCTCCTTTTTGGACTGGGTTTTAAGAGATCATCCAAAGCTGTGTCTGACTACATTCTAAAGCATTGTTTTCCTGGGGTGTCTCATCGATTCCTCAGTTCGAAGACCATTTACTCCAGAGGAAAAAGTGAATCTATGTCCAGATCTATTCTTAAGATTTTCCACTCAAAGGCCTCAGCAAGGGAAGTTTTTAGGATACTAGGTTTCATGGCTTCTATGATTCTTATGATTCATCTAGCCAGACTTTCTTTATGTAAAAATTCAATGGTACCTAAAATCAGTATGGTCTCAAAATCAACACCCCCTAACATTTCAGATCCTTGTTTTGTGATTAGTCCAAATGGAATTCCTTTGGTAGAAAGACCTGTTTTATCTGAATTCAGGATTTCCATTTTGCCTTCCATCTCCAGCACAGGCTGTAACTACATTCACCTCAGACTTTGCTTAGGAAGTAGTGTCAATGGGAGTAAAAGTGCAGGATCTAGGGAACAAAAATGACAGATCAAAATACATACATGCAAAAGAGATATTGGCAGTTATAAATGAGCCATGACAGCCTATGATACAGTTTTTTCAGCACAATTTCATTCTACAAGCATCCTACATCCTGTTGGAATACAATTTTATGTTAGCCGAACTGAGCAAGACCAGGAAAGACCCACACAAATGGAACCTGAATCAGGATGTCTTTCAGGGACTGATCTAGCTGTGAGGAACACCTAATGTAGATTTTTCCCTTAATTTACAACAATCGACTAGCAAAATTCTACTCCAGGACTCAGTGCAAGAAGGTTTGGAAAACAGATGCATTTTCTTTTCCTTTAACAGGAATGTTCCTCTATGCTTTTCTACCCCTTTCCCTGATTTTCAGGGTCATTCTGAGGATTTAGAAGGACTCTCCAAAGATCAATGTGATGATTCCCTTCTGCTCCAGTCAGCAGTTGTTGCCCTTTCTTTTGGAAATGACTATGGGCAACTACCACAAGTTTTCTCACAAATGGACTTACTCACACAGGACAATGGGTTGTTTGATAAATTCCAGCTTTGAATTGACTTCAACTAACTTTCTGTATGATGGAGTTTTAATACCTTTTAGGCACCTCTTTTCTGATGATGTGCAATAAGTATTAAACAAGGCAAAGAACCCTGCAAATAGGAAATCCTATGTTAGTAAATGGAAAAGACTTTCTAGTTGGTGCCAAGACAAGAAACAGGACCCCTTTAAGGTTAATATTTCCATGGATGTTCAACAAACACACTGCCTTACTGGTTTATGGGTAGTTGCACTTTGCTACCCTCTGTCTGGCAGTCTGTCAAACCTCAAAGTTCCTCCCATTGCCTGTCTGTTAGTAAGAAGGAAGAATGACCTAGCAGCACCAGGACAGCCTTTTACACTCAGAGACAGGAACCCTTCTGTTTTCTTGTGCCGCAGTCACACAGATCTTGCATAATATTCATTCTCTTTAACTGGGAGATGATAGTTGCAGAGCTAAGACAAGAAACTCCTTTTGGGTTTTATTCCCTCCCGCTGCCTTTTCTATCAGTGCTTGAACACTGTATTCTGCTGGGTTTTTTTTTCTGATTAAACATTTTGTAAATGCTTCTGTTTTTGGTTTGACTAGCACAGTAAGGCCTGTTGATTAAAAGCTTCATTTGAAAGTTTTGACAACAAAACTTGCTAACATTGCTTTTTCCATTGGGGTTATGATTATTTGAGGAGATTGAGTAGGAGAACAACATTTTTTTTTCATTTAAATTGTGGTTTTGGTGCCAGTTTGTATGTTAAACATTTCTGACAAGAATTTATTTATTATCTAATATTGTTTTAGGCTGCATCCATTCATTTTGTCTGAACTAACCCTTTTTTAATCAGAGGACTTTTGTGAGTCTATTTTGTGCTTTGAATTATATTACTGAAAATACTATAATTTTCTCAGTGTAGTGTTTAGAATATTATCCCTACAGAAATAGCCTTTAGATTACTATTTAGAGGAAAAATAGTGCAATTTCTCCATCTTCTTGCTTGACTGAACTTGCAGCCAGTATTTGGTATTGGGCTGGTTAGTTTCTTGTCCCCCGAACTAATGGACTCAGACCCCCCCCCCATCTCCCCATCTACACCTACAAAACAAAAGAATAAATTAAAAAAATATGCCTCAGCATACAGCTTGTGATTCCACTGGACTCTTAGCTTCAGACAAGGTATTGGACCACTCACCTTCTCTTACCTTCAGTTCTCCTGGGATTGTCGTAGTATCACCACTGTGTGTGACATGAGAGTTAGACATATCTTCTGAGGCTGTTCCATTGCCAGTTTCAGGTATGGGAGAATCAAATAATTTCAGTGTGGGGAAATCAGAGGTGCAGGATCTGTTACCAGTAGTGATACCTTCTTTCCCAGGGGATTCTAAAAAATTACTATTTTCAAAAAGACAGAAGACTCCACCATGTGATGGGGCAGCAGTCTGACTGGTTCCCACTTGAGATGGTGGCTATGGATAGACCCATAGCTCAGGTAGTAAGTTACAGGGTGCATACCTGGGTTATACTAACATCAGCCCATCTGTTAATGATTCTGTTTTTGAAGAGGATTCTGTGTCTGAGGATTCTGATCTGCCTGTGTCAAATCAGTTGGTTTCCTCTGATGATAAACAGATACAGTGACCGAAATAGATGTTTTCCTTACCATCCTTTGATCCCACCATTGGAATTGTCTTCTAGAACGCTTGAAGTTCTCCTCTGTTCTTTAAGAGTTTAAGAATTTTAGGGCATACACAGCCTTGTTTGACCTCCAAGCCCAATTATGTACACATCCTACTTCTGTGTTCCTAGTGAAATTGGCTAGTAAGAAGACCATGTCTACCTTTCACCCAGTCCCCCTTGGGAAAGAAGCTGAGACAGTTCAGCGTGGTACCTTTTAAAATGTTTAACTACCAGTGTTTTCTCTAGAAGTCTATGTTGAGATGCATGTACAGTTTAGACAGGTTTGCCACAGTTTGCCTCCAGACCAAAAGGTCTGTGGCAAAGATATTGTCTCCAATATTTCTTATGTGTCAAAACACGTTCTAAATAGTGCCTTGGAGGGGGCTGATACTATTTCTAGAAATGCAGCATTGTCAGTGGTGATTAGGAGTTATGCTGGGTTGCACTCCCAGAATTTTTCTGATGAGTTAAAAAATAAGATTATGAATGCTTCTCTTGAGTCTGACTGTGTGTTTGGTACAGTTTGTGAGATGCCTGGTGTTGAAATAACATATCTGTTAAAAATATTCAATCCTAGTGTAAGCACAATTAATCTCGTTTCGCGAAACTTCATTATATTCAACACCAGTTAAAATGTTTGACATCCTGACATTATAATCCTCTTTATTCATTATCATCAAGCCACCCCCAATCTGGTTTCATTAGTCTGACGCTGTTGTCTTTACAAATGTCTTTTAACAATGACATTTCCATATCTGTCAGATTGTAAAATGGATTTTTACAAGGATCTTTAATAAAGTTTCGTATTTCAGTTTCTACTATTTTTTTTTAAATACCAATATATTTTTGTTTAAAGGGGATTAAAACAATTATTTCTAGTGAGATCGGTAGCATTCACTTCATTACTATCAGGAAACCACAAAGATAAATTCAATTGTCAAGAAAAAGCTTTAAATCTATTAATACATCTGCAATATTTGCTCTTCTACCTGGAATAAAAATCAGACCTTTAGCTAATAAATTTGCACGAGTCTCATTTAAAA
>NC_056732.1:379403733-379463733 GCF_019279795.1 Protopterus annectens | reverse complement strand
AGCTACTCTACAGGGCAATTATTATGTTTACCTCTAAAGAGATGAAGACCATAATAATCAACAGTAGCCTAAATGATAACATCTTGAATGGAGAATGACCTCCACTGCATTAACTGTGGAAGAGGCCACCACCAAAGACAGCAAAAATATTTAATCTAGGTAACTATGGGCTGTGAAGTAATGGCCTCTGTACAGGTTATGTAATTTATATGCCACATCAATGCCACATATTTGGGGCATAAAGAATGATGATTCCCCATAAATGTGTGGAAACTACTGGAATAAAGGCAAGTTTACAACACTATAAACCAACTTCACAGCTAAAGCACTGTCTAAATGGCAATCAACCTTCATGGTGTGGTGCAAGAGCACTGTAAGCTCTTTGAAGGAGGGGTGAATTAGGTATGCTTGCTGGATCACTCTCAGCTAAATTTCGTCCTGTCTATTTAACAGTGTAACTTGACCCTGTTTTATAACAACATTATGAGCTCTTTGGGGGAGGGGACCTTAGCTGCAGTTGCCAGTTTCCTCATAGGTAAATTTCAGCCAACTCATTTAACGGTATACCATGACCCTGGTGTGCAAGGCCACCTTCAGCTCTTTGGGGGAAGCAGTACTTGCTGGATTCTGCATGACTCTTTGGGGGAGGGTGCCCTCTAGGTTTGGTTTGCTGCATCAGTCTTGGTTAAATGTCAGCCAATTTATACATTAGTACACTTGTCCTGTCCTAATTTTACCTGTCACCCAGCCTTTAACAGTAGACATTTTTACAAGTCTCATGACACCTCATTTGTTGGCATTAAAGGTGAGGCCGTTACTACTGTTGCAGTAACTATACTACAAAAGTGTTTTTGATTACTTAAAAGTCCCACAGCACTTCCTTAATAATTATGTTTACATTTAAATTTCAGACTAGCTGAACTTTCAGCGCCAAATTCTTTTGTTGTTTTTGTTACTGATTTCTACTAAACTTTATTGTTCACAAAAAAGTAATGTTTTCTACAATTATATCAAGAAAACTAACAAAATTTCTCAAGAAAGGAGCTTATTTATAATAAAGAAGGTATTCTCTGATTATAACATAGTAACATACTGAAAAGGCAAGTCTCCAACATCTTTAAAAGTTTAAAACACAACACAGTGTACATGTAAAGTTAATAACCTTGTCACCCTGTATGTCAGAAGATACAATTACAATATTACTAAACAAAATTGAAAGCACAAACTAAATTGGTTCAAACAATATTCCATTTTTTGTGTACAGAGCCAAGAATAACTTGGTTATAACTTTGCATATTATATTGATTATGCATCAAACAAAATTATGTTCCTGTTTTACAGCAATATATTACAGTGGTCCCTATACTCAAAGAAGGTAGTACTTTAATAATTGTATACCAGTGGCTTACAGACAGTTGTTGACATCCTCTGAGATTGTATCACAGTTGCTTGAACGTAATAGCGTATGTTTCAGCTGCTCATGTCAGTTTCTCTACACCAACATACAGTTGAGATCCAACTGCTTCTATGTGTCTTGTTCACCTCCTCCCAACCTCCAAAATAAACAGTGAGGTAACCATTCTTTCTCCAAGGTTGAGTGAAGTAAAATTGAGAATAATAAAGGGTATATAATGTGTAAAGCCCTCCGCAATGGGGTGCAGGGGAGCTTGAACCTTACAAAAATGGTTTGTTTATATTTCTCATTTCCATATATTTCATGAGCTTGACTACTTGTGTTTTGAGTCTATGTACTCTCAAGCTCATGAAATATAACATTTTTTTCTGAGCTTTTGTGATCTGAGATAGGATGATTTGAAAATAAATGCAATAAAGATAAATAATGGAATTAACTGAAAGAGATGCTGGGGGACTACTGTTCTTGATCTTCTCCAGTACATATTTATTGGAGGTAAAGCATATCTTTGTCAAAGAATGCTACCAAAGCATTGGATGATGCCTATCCTGTACACAAAGCCCACCTGGATACCTGGATTTGGTAAAGGTCCCCATAGAAAAGGTATTGTTGATAAGCCCAACATGCTAAATGTAAATGGACACCTTATTCAGCGCCAAACAATGACTAAGTAATAAGACTACAAATCCACATGCTTCGTCTTCTGTCATAGCCTGTGAGAGTAACGGGTGGTGTTCCAGTGTTTTACATGAAGAATAGACTAAAACTTGAGATATTGTCTGACATCTAAGTAGGAAAGACATTCTGAATCCCTAAATATGCAAACAAATGCAAGGCCAGATGTACAATGACTACAACTACAGGAACTGTCTTTTTTTTGCTGGTATATAGACTCCTGAGAGGCAATCTCTGTATTCCTTTCAAGACATTGCATGGCCTGGTCCTGTTTGAATGACTCAGAGTTGAGCAAATAATATGCAGTGCAAACACTAGAACAGTGTCTTTCAGCCTTAAAAAATAGTAAAAGAGGAATACTTAGATTACCTAAGCTTCCTACTACAACTATAGAGCACAGTTCACTAACCAGTTTCAAAAACAAGTTTGATATATTTATATATATATATATATATATATATATATATATATATATATATATATATATATATGGGAGCGCTTCATTTGTTCGAACTTCCAAATGTTTGAAACTCATATGGCCAACACCATATGAGCGAACGTTTGAAAGGCCGACAAATGATAGCGGAGATCCCGCTACAGTGCGGGATTGGGAGATTCCCCTTTCCTGCACTGTAGTGTGATCTCGGAGTGAGAATATTTAAGTAGCAGGATGTGTGGGGGGGGGTGCTGGGGGGCTTGCCCCCCTGCATAACACAGTTTTACTGTGCTTACAGGTAGGTAAATGGTGCTATTTCAAGATGTCGGTCTTTTGGAATGTCAGTCATATGGTGTCGGCCATATGAAAGTCAGCATTCTGAATGGTCGACATTCTGAAGTAGACCCATATAGATATAGATATATATATATATATATATATATATATATATATATATATATATACACACACACACATATGATAAAACCACAAAAAGAAAAATGACAATCAAGCTTCTTCAAGAGTAGCAGATTGTAAGCTTGACAGCATTGCAATCCACTGTTAGATGCACCACTAATTACCAGATTTCAGCACTACACATCAGTACACACACTCATGTATAAAATTCCAGTGCGGTGCCTGACTGATAAACATGCTGACAAAAGTATTGCCAGCATGGAACTCAGAAATTGACAAAAAAGATGGTAAAAGTTATTACCTTTGGGGAAAAATGGTTACCTAACTAGTCAAAATACTGCCTGAATGTCATCTAGGAAAAATCTGGCAAGTCTAAAGGAATTTTTATAAAAGAAGAAGAAGAAGAAAACACTGTGATTGGTAAGAACCATGTGGCTCACCTAACTGCAGGAGATAGCTTCCAACAAATCAAAGGAAAAAAAACAGATCAAATGCCCTTAGAGACCTTTAAAACAAATTGGATATTAGAGGAATATGTCTGGTCAAATAATAAAAGGTTTGGGAAAATTGAAGATGCATGGAATAGTCATTTGGATGACCTGATAAAAACTGTATAACTCAGAGATGAAAACAAAGCAAGGATGTCTGAGCATGAGACTTTCTGGGAAGAAATACTCCAGAATTTGTTTCATAGAAGCATGGAGGTCTGACCATGAACCAGATGACTGGGTTTTGGTTAGTAACCCTCGTATTGCAGAGACCGGGATGAGGAAGAGGTGTACCTTCTCTTGTCTCCCCCAGGAAGTGGGAAGGATTTATACAATCAGTGACAGCCTTAGAGGTGTAATTTCTTAGTGCAGAATGGGAAACTATCTTCCATGCTTTGGGAGGTGGGGTGAGGTCCCATGAAGGAAAATGACCTTGCAGACATAAGGGGACATCCTTTCCAGAGGGCCCACTGCATGCCCCCACCCCTTCACTACACTAAGTGTATGCAGGAGGGTTAAGGTAAAAAAAAAAACAGAAAAAAAATCCCAAACCATCTCTAATGGGTGTCTGAATGATGATACCTCCTAGTCAACAGGCAGGCTGGGGGGGGGGGGGGAGTAAAGTAAGAAAAAAAAGAGAGAGAAAGAAAAAAAGAAAAAGAAAGAAAGAGAAAAAGAAATTGGTAAAGTTAGAAGACAGAGCATGGAAACAAAACTTGAGATTTTCTGTGATTCCAGAGAAACTGAAGGAAACTATTAGCTTTATGAAAGTTCAGATAAGCAGCTGGACAGGTGTTTTACAGCAGGACTTGTTGATTTAGAGGGCACGCTGGGTGAATATTCTCCAAACCTTGCCTTCAGCAATCACCAGAGTTCCATATTGGCTGCCAGCGTACCAACAAAAAGAGTTACTTCTGACAAAAATGTGTCAGAAAGGACAAGTGCTGAAAAAAGGTCATACCAGTATATTTGTACAGGTTGATTATCTGGTGTTCAACAAACAAAAAAGAGCAAATTTATCATGGTGAGCAGAGGATATAGAAATGCTGGACTGACATTTAAACATATTATATATGGCTATATTTAAAGTATTTTTACTGGTGGGATGAAAATTTGTTTGGAGGTAGAATAAGCTTTAGCGAGAATAAATTAATTTAGTCAAAGGAAAACAACCAACATGCAAAAGTGTCCCTGCAGATCAACTGCCTACCAAAAAAATGTTGTTTGGGGAGATGAAGAAGAGACTGTGACACCTTATCCAATGTTCCAAAAGAAAACTATAGCTCAAAAGAAAGAAGCCCAAGAACTAACCAAAAGAATTAGGAGAAACTTAAACTTGAACCAGATGCTATTAGTGAGAAAAGGCAAAGTAAATCAGGATTCAGAGTCCAAAGTGAAGTGTTACTAGAGCAACTAATAATACAAGAAAACACTAATGCAAGCAGCCTGAAATGAATTTCCAAGTCCAAAAACAATTCCCAAAATAGCATTTTTTTCAAAAGATATTGGGCACTTTCATCCTATTCAACACATGACGTCTTCAAAATGAATAAATATTATTTTGGGAATTGTTTATGGACTTGGAAATTCATTTCAAGCTGTGTGTGTTACTGTTTTCTTATGTTATTAGCTCAGGATTTAAATTACATATAAGCCAATAAAGATTACAAAGTGGTAGGGAAAATTTAAATACTGTAGCACTATTGTAGGTGCCAGGAGAAGGGGTTTGAATGAGTGCTAATAGCTTAATTATTAAAAAAAAAGGTAATAGCAATTTTCCTCATAAGTATATGGTAAATGAATAGATTTTAATACATGTAGAATGAGAAGTGGGGAGTTAATCATGAGTATAGAAGGACTGCTGTTAAGCAACCATTTTTATAAAAACTCCAAAGCACAAACACTTTTAGCACAATGAGTTAGACAACAGAAAGTAGAAACAGTTGTCATCAAACCTAAAACACATACGACAAGAAAAATAACCAAAAAACCTATGGAGGTATTAGAGATATTTCAAAAACACTGTGAACATTTGTATAAAACATAGGAATGAGGAAACCAAGAAAAGGCATGATAAATGGAAATAATTATGGAAAACTTAATTATGCCAAGATCTGAGGACGATGAGGCTCAACAATTAAGAGCTAAGATAGGAAGAAGGTAAGATAAAAATGATGGAATATAATGAATCAACAAGAAAATCTCTGCGAACATACAGTATTACTGTGGAAGTTTGGAAGTTAGGAGAGATGAAAGTGATAAAAGATCTAGAGGGTTTTATTTTTGTTTACCTTTACATGTGCGTATTGCACAAGGGCGAACAGCAATTTTCCAAAAGGCAGTTTGCAAAGTTTGCAAACACCGAACAGAAAAAGGTTTGAATGTGCAATGAGCGAATGCACAGTGAGATTCGCTCATTGTACATTCGACATTCTGGGGCAGATTGCACTATAGTGGGGATTGGGAAATGGCTTCTTTCCCCACTGTAGTGCGATCTCAGAGTTAGAATAATAAAGTAGGAGGGGGCGCAGCCACCCACATGGGGGATGCAGGGGGGCTTGCCCCCCTTCATTACACTTTATCTATTTTTTTTTCGACATTAATGTTCGAAAATCAGTGAATCAGTTTTTCGATTTGCTGATTTTCGAACATTTACAACTGTCGCTGTTTTAAGTTTTGTGGTTACGATTCGCCCATATGAGCAATCGCACTACTGTGTTTCACTGTTGTGAAGGTAAACCTTTATTTTACAGTATTTTAAAAGGGTGGGGCAGCACCAGCATTTTAGAAAAAAAGTTGAGGTGGATGTATTACCCAAAGAAGGTAAAGAAAGACTCTTCAGACCCAGTTTGACTGTGGACTCATTTCACTTTTTAAACCCTGATTATAAAGTGTTTATTTCTAAACTAGCAAAAATTTCTAAAATTGAGAGATATGGATCAGTGTGGTTTTGTGGAGGGGAGGCAAACATTTGACAACATTAACAGAACAATGATGATCCAGAGAAAGTATTCAGCAGAGTAAGCTGGGATTTTAGGAGCAGAGCAATGGAAGCCTTTGCATTTCCTGACAGACTAATATGGTTAATTATGTGTATATATATGAATAGTTGGAGACAAGAATTAAGGTGAAAGAGTTCCTTTCTAACAATCTGTGTTTGAACATAGGAAGCAGGTATGGGGTGATCTCTTTCCCCTTTGTTATTTGCTTTATATTGGGAGCCATTGGCAAAGAAAATAAGATACTTAATGATATAACTGATATGGTAATCAGGCAAAGTTAACTTTATTGCAGATGATATTATTTTGTACCTGATAAATCCAAAAAAAGATGTTTTGGTGTTGTGGAATATTTTGAAACAGTTTCTAATCTTTTCAAGATATAAAATTAATGAAGATAAAACAAAAGTTATAACGGTGAACTCTGTACCCACACATGAATGATTCAGCAATATATGGGACATGATTCAATGAAGTACTTAGGTGTATGGATTAAAATGGGATTCTGTTATGGCACCTAAGGATATGTGCAAGGACTAAAAAAGATAATCCAAAACCTGAGAAACTGGAAGCTCTTAACTGAAAATGTTTTTAGTCTTTTTAGTTTTATATACAATTCAGGCATATTTTTATCAACCAGAGGAGACACTGAAGACAATAATTAATAAAGAGTTGAATTAATTCATTTAGAAAGGGAAGAAGACATAAATTAAGGGGATAAGATGATCCTCCCCATAGAACAAAGTAGTTTATGACTACCTGATTTGAATGGATACATAAGAGCTGCACATTCAAGGCTCATATGCAAAACACAAGCAGGAGGTTGTAAATCAAATGGAAAGGGATGATGAGTAAACAGGAGAAGTATGAAAAATAATGACAGAATATGATTCTGACTGCAGATTAAGGAAAATAACAACAACCATACAGAATATTATATTCACAAAGTTGCAGAAAGTATTCTAAGAACCAAGCCAACAGGGAATAGAGAAAGGAGAGTTTGCCAAAATGGATGACTGCAAGTAGAAGTATAGAAAATAGACAAGAGGGGTGGATTTTACTACAGAAAAAATTGACAAAGGAACCAAGGTATTTGGAGTAAATAACTAGAGAGGGGAAGGTAATAGAGTGGGGTATGGCCAAGCAGGGGGTTGGATAGCAGCTTAAAGACTGCCTTCCCTACCAGGAATTAATATCAGAGTATTGACAAAGAAAACGGGACGGGGAGTGCAAAGTGAAAGACCAGCTCTGGGAGAGGTTTCAGTCAAGTATAGGATAGAAGCTTCTGTTAAAAAGGAATACTTAGTATGATATATAAAAAATGTCATGATAACTGTAAGAATCAAGCAGATGAGGTTAAAAATTGCTGCACCCCTAAGTATGTGAACAAATCCTAACTGATTAGGATATTAATTTGGACGTTCTTGCACAGGTATTTTTATACTCTAAATAGACTTCAATGGTTTTCCCCATGTGGAGATTAGATACTGAGAATTGCAGGGAAAGAGAACGAAAACTGAGAACATGTTTTTTGGGGGAATATACAGAGTTGATTGGCTTTAAAGATTTCCTGCAAAATTCTCTGATACAAGTGAAGGGGGCAAATAGAAATAAGAGGGTGATTTTTTGAACTGGAGCTTAGAACTAGACATTTCAAGACGTAGGAAGACCTTATTGAGTATAATACTGTTTTGAGCCAAATAAACAATCACAAGAAAATGAAAATAAAAAAAATAAATAGACCAACCAGTCAAGAGTTATGTAATATTACAAAAGAAAATAATTGGAGGTGGGATCTTTAAAAAATGGAGGGAGGGAGTAAACTGCATAAAATAAATGATTTGGGAAAACAACAATGGAGTGAAAACAAATAAAAAGGGATGATGAAAAATATGTCTAATGAATGGCGAAGTAAATAGAAAATGCCATTTAAATTTTTGCAGCTTTTTTTGTTACAAGTGAAATCAAGTTGCAAGTTAAAGTTTGAGGAATAAACAACGCTGTGTCTCAGATGCTGTCCACTGCCATCTCATTGAGAACAAGCTGTCATAAGGTTGTGTCTCAGATGTTATACACTGTCAACTCATTCAGAACAAGTTGTCAGTCACCCATGCCAAAAACTCCTCTGAATGGCTCTTGAAGTTGCCTTCTTTACTTGTAGAAACTCTCCCATATAAATCCATGGAATTGACCACAGCTAAAGAAAAATCGCACAATGAAATAATAAAAAGAAGAGATGACATTACCCCCTTGCCCATTTCTAATACATTAGCTCTGAAACTGGACATTCACAGGCAAAGAGAGACAGTGTAACTTCTGTTACAATGAGCTCCAGTAATCCATAACAGTAGAATATTGGTCTATGGTTCAGTTTTAACACATAGGACTTTCAACAGAAGGCCTACAATGACTTTGCTCTCACTGAGTAGTGCCTCAGTAAGATTAGCTGATGCAAGGGGATGAAGCCCTGACTGCAACCCAGATGACCAGGGTTTGATTAATAGCCCAGATGCTGGATGAGCCAGACTAGGGGAATGATAAGCCAATGCCTGCTCACCTCCTTCACAGGGAAGGGAGTTGGGTATGCAGGTGGCATACCCAAAGCATGAGCTCATGTGGTGAATGGATGCCATGACAATGGCGGCTGCTGGTCAGTGAGTGGGTGGGTATAAGAGGGATGGGGTATTTAATAATCAAGGGAAAACTCTCTCATAGCATCACTGTATTCCCACCTCCAAGGTATACTGCAGAATGTCAGAAGTTGCTTAGGACCCAGTTTAAAAGCCCAGTCATGAACAGCATATAATGCTGCAAACTGCATTATTCCACTCTGTCTCCCACTTCATGATTTTTCAATTCCCTTCCACACCTGACATTCCATTGGGCTAAATGTTACACTAGACATGGGTACAGGAGACAACAGCAGGGGGGCTTAGTAGCTGATGGTCACCTGCCATGGGGGGGTTAAATAAATAAAATAAGTTGGCGAGCTATGCAAATAAATAAAGAAAATGTATGTTTATCTGCTACACATTTATACACATCTCAGATAACATAGTACTAAACAATGGATGTGTTACTGCCATTGTATTTAATCATTGCTCACCATTACTTTGTCTAACTGAATAATATTTATCTAGAACAAAAGCAGAGTTCACGCATGACAATCCAATCAATCAATTCTCCATGAGAATAATAAGCAGCCAATGAGCTCCCCACCCATCATGTTTACACATCCTTGCTGGACACACAATGCTCTAGAAAACATTCTTCTGTCATTATACATTGGAAACAATCTACGGATGCCACCTAAGATCCCACACATGCTGAGACCTCAAAAATTGAACAGCTGTTCGCTCATCATTAACAAATCCTTCAATTACCCTACTATAATCAATACATATTGGAATATTTGGGATATCATATGTATATGTTGCTGCTTTAAGGGTGGGTAAAGTAAATAGTCAACTCACTATTTTTTTGGTCTAAATGGATCTCCCACTTTCACTCCCCATGCCAGCAAAGGAGCCATTAGCAAAGGGATTCTGATGGCGTAATTAGAATATGGCCTGCCAGTCATAATCAGTGCTTCCAAGGAAAATCTGACCTCCCTCCAAACTACAGCTAAATATATCTGCAGATAATTATTTCATCAAAAATCGAGTACTCACGAATGAACAAAAAAAAAAAATTGAGATACGATAATTACATATATCAACTTTGAGATCGCACAACAATGGGGAAAGGGAAATTGCCAGTCCTTACTATACTGTAATTTTTCACATACAAAGCAGCCAGCATTTAGAGACTTCAGTCTTTTAAGCAGGCAAATTAATGGAAAAAGAAAGTTTGCTTTTTCAAATGTTCAAATGTTCAAATGTTGGGCATCTTGGTGAAGGGAACAGAGGGGATGAGGAAGTGATGGGTAGGTATGGTGTTAAGCAAAGGAATGCAGAACGTCACATGGTAGTGGATTTTGCGAAAAGGATGGACATGGCTGTGGTGAATACATATTTTAACAAGAGGGAGGAGCATAGGGTGACATACAAGAGTGGAGGAAGATGCACACAGGTGGATTATATCCTTTGCAGGAGGGCCAGTTTGAAGGAGATTGGGGACTGAAAAGTGGTGACGGGGGAAAGTGTAGTTAGGCAGCATAGAATGGTGGTCTGTAGGATGATGTTGGTGATCAAGAAGAGGAGGAGGAGTGTGGGGGCAGCATGAAGGATCAAATGGTGGAAATTGAAAAAGAGTGATTGTGAGGTGGAGTTCAGGGAAGAGTTAAGACAGGCACTGGGTGGCAGTAAAGAGTTACCAAATAGCTGGGTAAGTACAGCAGAGCTAGTAAGGGAGATATCTATAAAGGTGCTTGGTGTGACATCTGGACAGAGAAAGGAGGACAAGGAGGCCTGGTGTTGGAATGAGGAAGTACAGGAGAGTATACAGGGAAAGAGGTTGGTGAAGAAGAAGTGGGATTGTCAGAGAAATGAAGAAAGTAGACAGGAGCATAAGGAGATGAAGTGCATGGCAAAGAGAGAGGTGGCGAAGGCTAAGGACAAGGCGTATGAAGTGTTATATGAAAGGTTGGACACTAAGGAGGGAGAAAATACCTGTACCGATTGGCTAGACAGAGGGACCGAGCTAGGAAAGATGTGCAGCAGGTAAGGGTGATAAAGGATAATGAGGGAAACGTACTCACAAGCGAGGAGAGTGTGTTGAGAAGATGGAAAGAGTACTTTGAGGGGCTGATGAATGAAGAGAATGAGAGAGAGAAAAGGTTGGATGATATGGGGATAGTGAATCAGGAAGTGCAACAGATTAGCAAGGAGGAAGTAAGGATAGCTATGAAAAGGGTGAAGAATGGAAAGGCTGTCGGCCCAGATGACATACCTGTGGAAGCATAGAGGTGTTTAGGAGAAATGGCAGTGGAGTTTTTAACTAGATTGTTTAATAAAATCTTGGAAAGTGAGAGGATGCCTGAGGAATGGAGAAAAAGTGATTTGGTACCGATTTTTAAGAATAAGGGTGATGTGCAGACCTGTAGTAACTACAGAGGGATTAAACTGATCAGTCACAGCATGAAGTTATGGGAAAGAATAGTGGAAGCTAGATTAAGAAGGGACGTGATGATTAGTGATCAGCAGTATGGTTTCATGCCAGGAATGAGCACTACAGATGCGATATTTGCTCTGAGAGTGTTGATGGAGAAGTACAGAGAAGGTCAGGAGTTGCATTGCGTCTTTCTGGACTTTGAAAAAGCATATGATGGTGCCCAGAGAGGAGTTGTGGTATTGTATGAGGAAGTCGGGAGTGGCAGAGAAGTATGTAAGAGTGGTACAGGATATGTACAAGAGTAGTGTGACAGTGGTGAGGTCTGCGGTGGGAGTGACAGATGCATTTAAGGTGGAGGTGGGATTATACCAAGGATCAGCTCTGAGCCCTTTCTTATTTGCAATGGTGATAGACAGGTTGACAGACAAGATCAGACAAGAGTCCCCGTGGACTATGATGTTTGCAGATGACATTGTGATCTGTAGTGAGAGTAGGGAGCCAGTTGAGGAGACCCTGGAGAGGTGGAGATATGCTCTAGAGTAGAGAGGAATGAAGGTCAGTAGGAATAAGACAGAATATATGTATGTGAATGAGAGGGAGGACAGAGGAATGGTGAGGATGCAGGGAGTAGAGTTGGTGAAGGTGGATGAGTTTAAATACTTGGGATCAACAGTTCAGAGTAATGGCGAATGTGGAAGAGAGGTGAAGAAGAGAGTACAGGCAGCATGGAGTGGGTGGAGAAGAGTGTCAGGAGTAATTTGTGACAGACGAGTACCAGTAAGTGTGAAAGGAAAGGTCTACAAGAGGGTAGTGAGTCCAGCTATGTTATATGGGTTGGAGACAGTGGCACTGACAAAAGGGCAGGAGGCAGAGCTGGATGTGGCAGAGTTAAAGATGTTAAGATTTGCACTGGGTGTGACGAGGATGGACAGGATTAGGAATAAGTATATTAGAGGGTCAGCCCAGGTTGGACAGTTTGGAGACAAAGCCAGAGAGGCGAGATTACATTGGTTTGGACATGTGCTGAGGAGGGATGCTCTGTATATTGGGAAAAGGATGCTAAGGATGAAGCTGACAGGTAAGAGGAAAAGAGGAAGGCCTAAGTTAACGTTTATAGATGTGGTGAGAGAGGACATGCAGCTGGTCAGTGTAACAGAGAAAGGTGCAGAGGATAGGAAAAAATGAAAACAGATGATCCACTGTGGTGAGCCCTAACGGGAACAGCCGAAAGAAAAGAAGAAGGCAGCTCTTTCAAATGTTCAATATTATGAACTGTAACCTTGCATTTTTAATGATCCCCCAAAACAGAGCACCACTGCAATCTCCTTCAAAAGCAAAATAGCTTCTAATTAAGATATACCCTACTCCTAGCTTATCATGCACCTATACATTCTTAAACCTAAAAATATCCCTGTTTTACCAGCAGATTAACTAAAGGATACAGTACCTATAAGGTAAGAACAGAAGCCGACAAAACTCCCTTTCTTGCCTACCCTTAGGAAAAGACTTCATGGTTTTCACTACATTACCTCAACACAACCCCAATATCCACACCCCACTAAAAATGTGATCACTACTTTCTTGCCAAGCTTTCCATAACCAACTTAACAAACTGAATCATGAAGCTTCCTGTAAGTGTTATACAAAAGGTAGCATAACTTAAACCCATTCCCTTTTGTTTAGGCTCTCACTTTATTCATATTACACTCTTGTTATTCTACCCGCATAACTTCCCTTACATAGCCATTCTTCTTAATCTTTCCCATCATCCTTTTCACTCTGCCTTACCTTCTCTCCTCCCCGTACGCCTAATTGTATATGCTATATATACTGACTTCTGCATGTACTACATTTTCAGCCAGTTATGTAACTTGTCTTACAATTTAAATGCTAATCAGTAAAAACTAAAAGAAAATTCTAACCAAGCTAGAATTTCCACTGAGTGATCCCTCAAACCTGTTGTATTAGGGGCACATAGGATACATGCATATGACCCTTAAGAACATCAGGTGTTTCAGCAATATGGTGATTCAGAATTCCAATGACTTTTTTCTTTTTAAGTCATTTAATGGACAATTTCAGGCCAATAAAACCAAATCTCCACTAGCTGTGGACATGCATGTTTTAAGCTAGGTATGGCCTCATGAGCACAACACAAGTGGAATGTTTTACTAAGCATTAGAAACACAGGGCTGCTATGCCCAGCTGATGTCCATTACCATTAGGGTGTCTGCAAAATATCCCAACTAACAAACTAAAACTATGAGTGAAAAGGTCATACAGAAAAAAAACAATCAGTAAAAACTAAAATAAAATTCTAGCCAAGCTAGAATTTTCACTGAGTGACCCCTCAAACCTCTTGTATTGGAGGCACATGGGATATATGCAAATTACCCTTATGAACATCAGGTGTTTCAGCTATAATGCTGACATTTTTTAACTTATAATGCCGATAGATTGCTTCTAAAACATTCTTAACTAGTCACCACTATGCATCAATGCATGCATCCATTTGGAAATATCAATGCTGTTGCTTTCTGGCTATTGTAATCACCACTGGCATGCGTGTTCTACAATAGATAATTAACAAATGAAAATAAAGTAAAATAAATATAGTAAAAAAGAAGTTATGTCTTACCATAATGTTCCATCTGTGTTGTGGATCTTTATTCATTCATTACTGTTAGGGCTTCCGTTCTGTCATCAGAACCGACACGGCCGTTTCCAAGCTCGCGCAGGCCAACAACTCTCAGTTAAGACCTACCCATAATGCCCCTCTCATAACTTACTCCAGATCGAGTTTGCCCACCCCTATATAATAGAGATAGTAAGAGAAAACAGGCTCTGTCTGAGCAAATACCCTAACCAGGAGTTCTTAAAGTCCACCAGGAGTCCAGGCAGGGGGAAGGAGGGTGGGAAGTAATGAATAAATAAAGATCTACAATACAGATGGAACGTTATGGTAAGACATAACTTCTTTATCTGATGTTGTAAATCTTTATTCATTCCTTACTGTTAAGACCAAGTCCCCAGCTACTTGAGTCCTGGGTGGCCCAAAGGAAGGATATTCCTGAGCACCGTAGAACCAAAAGATGCTCGTCCCTTGGACACCAAATCCAATTTGTAATGAGAGATAAAGGTATGAGGTCTTGCTCAAGTGGCTGCTGTGCAGATATCATCCATAGAGGCTCTGGAATGAAAAGCTACAGAAGTAGCCATAGATCTAGTAGAATGAGCCTTTATTCTGGAAGGTAAGGATAGCTTATTCTGTTGGTAGATAAAGGTAATGACGTTTCTAAGCCAGGAGGATAAAGTCACTTTGGAGGCAGGTTTGCCCAATCTGGATCCTACAAAGACCACAAACAATTGATCTGTTTTCCTTAAAGATTTAGTCCTGTCCAAATAACAATGAAGCTGCCAATGCACATCAAGGGTGTGCAAAAGGTACTCCCCTCTGTTAGAATGTTGAGGGAAGAAAACCGGCAGGTCAATAGATTGGTTAATGGAAAATCCAGAAATGACCTTGGGCAAGAAAGAAGGGTCAGTACGAAGGGACACTCTATCCCTGTGGAAGTTCAAGTAAGGTCTTTTGACACTCAAGGCCTGCAGTTCAGATACTCTTCTCACTGAGGTAAGTGCTACTAGAAGTGGAGTCTTCCATGACAAAAACTTTATATCACATGAATCAAAAGGCTCGAAAGGAGGGCCTGTGAGAGACTGAAATGCCAAGGTCAAGTCCCAGGGTCTATGGGGGGCTTGACAGGAGGTTTAACGTGTAATACTCCTTTCAAAAAGGTCTTGCACTGGCGGTGTGACATAACCGAAGAATTATCAAATCCATTATGAAAATTGGCAATAGCTGCTAAATGTACAGTGATTGTCGATGCTGAGGCTCCTTCATGTAGAAGAGTCATCAGGTATTGTAGGATCTTTTGAATAGGCATAGAGAAAGGATCTAAGTTCTGATCTTTGGCCCAAATAGAAAACCTAGTTCATTTACTAGAATAAACTTTCCTGGTGGAAGGTTTGTGTGAAGCCAGAATAATTTTACGAACAGGAGATGAGATGTCAGGCAGCACGGCAATCATTGGAAGTGGAGGAACCAAGCTGTGAGCTTGAGGCTGTGGAGACTGGGATGAATCAGTCCCTGAGGATGAGATAGCAGACCTTGGGAATGATCCAGGATCCACAGGGTGTGAATTAGATGAGGCCATAGGAACGGAAACCAGACTTGACAGAGCCAGTAAGGGGCAATGAGGATCACTTTGCTTCTCAAACTTTGAGCTTTCTGGAGGAATTTCAGGATGAGGGGAAATGGAGGAAAGGCATACAGTAGACCCGGGGGCAAATCATGCATTAGAGTGTCCCTCAGGGGTTCCCCCTGAGGGGGGAATCAGGGCAAAGTAGCTTCTGTATTTGTTGTTTAGGGGGGAAGCAAACAGATTGCAGCAAGGCTTGCCCCAGCGGCGGAAAATCTGATCCGCTATTACAGGATTGAGGGACCACTCATGAGGCATCAAGATATTCCTGCTCAGATTGTCTGCAATAAGGTTGGAACTCCTGGGAATGTGCGTTGCTATAAGAAACCGGCTGCAAACTATCACCCAGTGCCAAATCCTCATGGCTTCCCAACACAGGGGGTAAGACCTGGTTCTGCCTTACTTGTTGCTATACCAGATGACTGACATGTTGTCCGACTGAATTGCAATGGTGCTAGAAGGTAGGGATGTGTGGAACGCTTGCAATGCTAAGAGAACTGCCCTCAGTTCCAGGACATTTATGTGCAAATTGGCCTCCATGGGGGACCAGGTGTCTTGGACCATCTTTCCCTGGAAATGCCCCCCCCCCCAAACAGGGAAGCGTCCATGGTCACATTGGCCATGGGCTGGGGGAGACAGAATGGTCGACACCAAAGATTCGATTGTGACTTCATCCACCATAGCATTTCTTCCTTGCAAAGGTTTGTAAGACGTATCATGTGGTCGAGTGAGTGAGTTAAGATAGACCATTGTGCAGAAAGGTGCCACTGTAGTATTCTCATGTGCAAGCTCGCCAGTCGTACTAGAGTAATGTCAGCCATCATGGAGCCTAAGAGTTGCAGTACAAGGTGTGCTAATACATAGGTCTGTGGAAGGAGGGCTTGGATATGGTGTCTTATTTTTGAAAGCCTGTGAGAAGGGAGGGAAGCTTGACAGGATGTTGTGTTGAAGACTGCTCCAATGAATTCCAGTGTTTTTGTTGGGGACATTTGAGATTTGTCCTTGTTGATTGTAATCTCCAAGCAGAGAGGGAGGCCTTGAGTGTAAGAGAGGCTGCGGATTAGAAGATTTCTGGTCGGGGCAGTGAGGAACTAATCATCTAGATACAGAAACACCTGGAATCCTTGTAGTCGAAGATGAGCTACTACAACTGCCATACATTTGGTGAGCACTCGGGGGGGGGGGCTGTCAAGAGACCGAATGGCTGTGCCCTGAACTGGGAGTGATTGGCTCCCAGTCAGAAGTGGATAAACCTCCGGGAATGGTGATCCATCTTTATGTGGTAATATGCTTCCTGGAGGTCTATACAGCACATCCAGTTGTCCCTCCCTAGGAAAGGGAGAATGGACTGTACCATGACCATCTGGAATATTTGAGGTTTGATAAATTTCTTCAATAGGCTGAGATCCAGGATCGGTCTCCAGTCCCCTGTCTTTTTTGACACTAAAAAGAACCTCGAGTAAAACCCGGATCCTCTCTGGTCTGGTGAGACTGGTTGGATGACTCTTTTTCTTAGCAGCTTTTCTACTTCTAAGGCTGCTACTTCCTTCTGATTGGGTGGCACATTGGGGATTCATTTGGCGGGTCTTGGAGTTAAATCGAATGGTATCTGGTAGCCTCTGAATATTATTCTCTGCAATCAAACATCGGTAGTAATAAGCTGCCAGGCTGGTAGGTGCAGAGAAAAATGACCCCCAACTGCTTCCAGAGGAAAGCAATTGGGCCGCTGCTCAGGAGCACTGGTAGGGTCAGCCAGAGAAGGGATCTCTAGTGCCCTGGTTACATGGACCCCCTCTACCCTGAAAGGGACATCTTCCAGATGAGTTGCCCCTTCTGCCACGGGGGGATTGTTCACCATGAGTGTCACGAAAAGATTCTTGAGATTTCCTGAACCACATTTTTCCTCCCTTCTGGTTCCTGGAGTAGGACCTCTGGGGGTGGAAAAGTGTATGCCCACAGCAGGCAAGGTCTCTCCGTCTTTCTCACTTTGTGCTAGTGTGTCTCGTACTTTGGGACCAAAAAGTGCAAATTCATCGACAGGCATGTTGACGAAGGAAGATTTAAAGGGGCCTGCGAAATCAGAAAACCGCATCCAAGCATTATGTCTCATGACAATGCCTGATGCGGCAGCTCGAGCTGCTCCCTCAGTGTGAGATATCAAATACATCGAGGAGTTGGAGATAGATTCAAGGGTAGCTAGTTGCAAGGTGACAGTGTCACGCACCTCATCAGGCAGTACCCCCGCCAAAGAGGAAGACATTTCAGAGATTAGGTCTCTTTGGAGGCAAGTGAAGTGTGCCAGATAGTTCAGCAACTGAATGGCAAAGGTCACTGAAGCATAGGTCTGCTTTCCTAGTCTGTCCATGGCTCAAGACTCCCTGTTCAGAGGATGGACAGTGGAACTATCTTCTGCCAGTTCCCTCTTGGTGGCCACCGCCACGACCATGGAATCAACTGTCAACTGCTTGGACCAGTGGGGCTGGTCTTCAGGTGTGGATAGAATTTTGTCCGCCTCCAGGGGACAGGTTCTATGTTGTCCAGGGCCTTCCAGGCATGCTGCACAATCAGCTTAACAAGCTCATTTGCAGGTGGGGTCACCCAGGAAGTAGATGGCTGGGCACAGAAGGCCTGCAAGAACACAGATTCCTCAGAAAAAGGGTTAGAGGACTTCCAGCCTCCCCGCTGCTTGAGAATTTCGAGAATGTCTTCGAATGAGATGTTGTCTGGGGGGAGACTGTGGGGACCCTTCCCCCTCATCACAATCGGTGTCTTCAGTGATAGATTCCTCAGGGGAATCAAGGTGCTTCCTCTTGCGCCGTTTCGGTGTCTTCAGTGATAGATTCCTCAGGGGAATCAAGGTGCTTCCTCTTGCGCCGTTTCTTCCGGGGTGGCTCCCCAGTGAAATCTTCTGAGGAGGACTCCAGAGAAAGGGTTCCCTTCAAAGGGAGATCTTGTGGCTCCCATGCCTGGGATCCCGAAGTAGGGGGTTGGGACAGCTGCATGCTGGGGGGGGGTTCTAATGCCAGTGTCACTGATGCTGACTGTGAGCCTGCGGAGGCAAGAACCCTCTCCATCACCTGGAAAGTAGGCCTTCCCGAGGAGGGATGGGAGCCCAGAACCGAGAAGGACAACCTCGGAACCGGGGTCACACCCCACTCTGAAGAGCCCACCTCGAGGTGAGGAGCTCCGAGAAGACAGGAAGCCATCAGAGCCATGGACACAGATGGTGCCAGCAAAAAAATAGGAGCCGGGCTAGGTACCCAGGTGCCAACAGTCCAAGCACTGCTCCGAGAGTGCACCAGCTCCAAAAGAGCCAATGCAGCAAGGGTGGTCGGTGCCGACAGGGAAAAAAATGCAGTCGGGGCTGAGACAGTATGCACCAGGGTGGACTTTGGTGCCGAGATCTCCGGAGCCTAGGTTGAGGCCATAGGAGGATAAACAGGAGAATATTTTGTGAAGGATTCCGAGCCAAAGGGGACAGAAGATCTAGCTAGAGTGGGCAGTCCCCTTAGCTGCCAGAAGCTGGTTCACAACAAGCACTGCATCTAGTTCAGAGAGGCTCCTGGTGGATCTAAAGTAGGTCTTTCAAGAAAGGAGCTAAAGTGATGCCCCAAAAAAGTGTTGTACGTTGGAGAGTATCTGTTTTTTGGGAGATATTCGACTTTATAAGTTCATAGGTTGATACTAGGCTATATGCTCTAGGGCATTTATCAACCTAGCCAGAGTGTATTTGGCTTACGCCACTCCTTAAAAAATGTGTTTTACTGTGCCTTTTTTTTGGTTACTTTACTGAGCCTCTGTCTAGTAGTGACACAGAAGTGATCCCCTGAGTGAACTTATGATCTCCCATCCACTTGTTAAGATTTCTCTTGAAGACAGTCAGCAAGGGGCTCCGCCTGATATGGACTGGAATTCTATTCTAGAGTACTGGGAGCCTCTGGGTCAAGAATCTGTCTCTCCAGAATGTCCTATTAATCTCTGTGTTGAGATTCAAATCCCTTGAGCGCGTAGCTCTAGTGGATTTGGATTTTTTGAGGTGGAGCATGTCCATTAATTCTGGGTTGGACATGGCTTTATAAGTCAGGCACAGATTGCCTCTAAGTAGGCGGTATGCAACTGAGCAGAGCTGGAGTTTCTTTAACCTGGCAGCATAGGTCATCTGTTTGAGACCCTTGATCCTCTTAGTGAGGTACTTTTGTGGTCCCTCCAGTTGCTGCAGGTGATGGGTAAGGTACATCCCAAACGGGGCATTGTATTCAGTTATGGGCCTGATGAGGGATGAGTAAAGGGGCACAATGACCTCCTTGGATCTAGATGTGAACCCTTTCGTGATGAATTGGGCTATATAGGAGGTCTTTCTAACCACTTTGGCAACATGGTTGTCAAAGGAGAGATTATTATCAACTTGGGTTCCCAGATCCCTAATTACTTCCTCCGTACTTAATGGTTTACCGCCTATATGGTAGTTTGTGGGCACTTTGTTTTTTCCAAAGGGTATGACTATACACTTCTTGGCGTTTAGTTTCAGGCCATGGCTTTGGCACCAGTTGTCCGTCTCTGTGAGACCCTTTTGGAGGATGCCTGTGTCAGCTGGAGAGTTGATTATGGCACCCAGTTTGCAGTCGTCTGCAAACTTGGTCAGCCATAGTCTTCCCATGTTGGCCTGTACCTCTGAAAAATATATATTGAACAAGAGCGGTCCCAGGACTGTGCCTTGTGGGACGCCACTTCTAACAGGTTTAGAGTCTGACATAGCTCCTGCAATTCTGACCATGTGGGTTCTGTCCTTGAGCCAGTTTGCAACCCATCTTATGACATAGGGGTTGATATTTAGGCTGGAGAGCTTATCTATGATGCCAGAGTGGGGTATGGTATCAAAGGCTTTTGCGAGGTCCAGGTAGGCAGTGTGAACTACCTTCCCTTCATCTATGGCCTTGGTGACTGTTTTGAAGAAGTCTACCAGGTTCAAGAGGCATGGCCTTGCAGACTAGGCTAGTCAGGCTTATGGGGCGATAGTTCCCAGGGTCCATTGAGGCTCCACCTTTGTGGAGTGGGACCACTGTTGCTGTATGCCATTCCTTGGGTACATAACCTGTAGAAAGGCTGAGATTGAACAGTAACCTAATATGAGGTTTTAGCTCCTCTTGGAACTCCTGTAGGACGCAGCCCAGGACACCGTCCAGTCCCATTGATGCTGTGTTTTTTGCTTTGGAGAGGGCAGCTCCTACCTGAGCATCTGTGATGACAGGGATACGACTCTCTGCTGGGATAGATAATTGCTCCTTTGGGGGGGAAGGGGGGAGAAGTTTGCACTGAATCTGTCCACCAGGATTTTGGCAATGTCTGCGGGTTCAGTGTATTTTTTGTCATTTTGGACTAACTCCGAGCATATCTGGGAGTTGCCACCCAGGTTTCTAACATAACTAAAGAAAGCCTTGTGGTTATCTTTAGAGTCTTGTGCAATTTTTCTCTCGAAGCTGGCCTTGGAAGATTTTATGAGGGACCATAGTTTTTTGCTAGTACTGATCAGTGATGCCTTCCTATTGAGGGATTTTGCTCTATCCTGCAGTAGCTTTCTCCTTTTGTTGTATACTTTATTTATGGCCGTGGTCCACCAGACACGACGTCTGCCTTTGGAGGATTGGGTCTTGGTTTTATTTGGGATTGCATGATCCATGCATTCCTGAAGATGTCCATAGAATGCATTTATATAGGACTCTGCTGTTTGGGCGTAGTTTCCACTGGCCTGGGGGCTTTGAGTGATTTCACCTTGGTTTTGAGGAGTGTGAAATTAGCCTTGGAGAAGTTTTTTACTGTGTTTTTTTGGGGTGGTGGTGGGGTCGGGATGTGGATGTCCAGCGAGATTAATTTGTGGTCTGATCTTACCAATGAGGGGTGTACCTCTGGTGTAGAGCATAGAGTCCCCATGTTTGTGATGACCAGGTCAAGTATGTTTACCCCTCTTGTAGGCGTGGTGACCAGTTGTTCCATAGCATTTGAGTTTATAAATTCCAGGAACCTCTGGGCTAGGCTGTTAGGGCTTGAGTAGTGTTCCCAGTCTATGCTTGGGTAGTTGAAGTCACCCAATATAAAGGTATTTGGAGAGACATTCGTATTCTCCAATGTTCTCAGGAAAGCCACGTGAGGTTCCAGAGTCTGGGATGGTGGTCTGTAGCAGGCTACAAACTGAAAGGCAGTTTTGCCCATTGTTAGTTGCACATGGATGGTCTCCGATGCTTCATGCAGTGCCACTAACCTGGAGGTGTGGGTATCCTTGATGAATATGGATACTCCCCCTTTTGTGGTTCGGTCCGAGTTTTGGGGCCGAAAAGCATGGTATGAGGTATAACCTGGTAGTGCTGGGGTGCTCTCTGGAGCCTTGAACCAGGTCTCTGTTACTGCACAGACATCGATATTCTCCATACTGAGGAGAGCTTTGAGTGCATGCATTTTTAGGTTTAGACTTCTGGCATTGAGTAGCATTACCCTTAGTTTGTTTTTCCTTGTGTTGTCTATGGAGGTGGGTTTGTCTTTTTAGCCTTGCCTAAAAAAGGCACTGTGGGGGTGGCAAGAGCCTTTGCCAGTATCCGAAAGTCCAGAGGTGACAGGTGCAAGCCGTCCCTAGCGAAGCAGCGTGGCTTGTTGAGCATGTCATCCCAGGCTGACAGACACTGGATCCCCTTTGAATGACACCAGAACTTTAGCCAATTGTTAAAATTGATAATTTTGTCTTTATACTGTGGCATCATTGTCGGTGAGGGTAAGATGCTACTCAAGGTCAGGGTCATACCTGTCTGGGCTACATGATCTGAGAGCTCCTCTATGTCTCTTTTCATGTAGTCCAGGGAGGTACGGCTCAGGTCATTCACACCAGCATGGACTATGACAGAGTCATATTTGTACTTGCTTTGGAGTGACCTGAGTGCTTGTGTTATGTGGCGGATCCTGGTGCCCGACAGGCAGCTCACCATGACCTTCTCCTTGTTCAGCCTGGTGAGTGGGACATCAGTGTGCCTGATGATAGAGTCACCTATTACAAGTGAGCTGAAGTCATAATCTGTGGAGCAGAAGAAGCTATTGGCACCATAGCCAGGGATGGTACCAAAGCAGGTATAGTTGTGGAAGCCAATGTCAGAACCAAAGACGGCACCAAAGCCGGTGTTGCCAAGGCAGGAACCGAAATAGGAGTCAACATCAGAGATGGCACCGAGGGAGAAGACACAGTGTCTGGTGCTGAAGAGGTCTGTGCCGAGGGTGCCAAAGAAGCACGAAGCTGACTCGGTTCCGTAACTGATGGAGATGTAGGGACCGAGTGACTCCATTTTTCCTTGTGTTTTTTTGGTCTTTGGAGGCGGTGAGACCTCCGACCCAAATAGAGCTTCCGAAAAAGCATTTTGATTAAACCTTTCAAAATAAGCTTATTTTTATGCTCTGCTAGCGTGCGATTGCTAAAACTAGCACAAATGTTACAATCAGCTTTAATATGGTCCACATCCAAACAGTAAACACATCAAGCATGGCAGTCCAAGTTAGGCATCTTGCGTCCACACTTGTCACACTGTTTAAACCCCAACTTAACTTTGTCTGACATAGTGCAGGCAACAAAGAGGCATCCTAAAGGAAACAACAATAAGAAGGAAAGAAAAGGGAGAGAATACTAACGATGGTATTTAAAACATACCACAAGTGGTAAAGAAAGGCCTACCAAAGGTAGGAGAGAGGGACAGTACCAACAATGGTAGAGATTTAATTACCAAAGGTAAAGAGTAGGGAATAGACATATGTTATAGGCGATAGTAAGAAAAGGCTAAACTGACTAAAAAACAAGAAAGTTTGAAGAGAAAGTACACCAAAAATCATAAATTTCCACTTAGCTTTGAGAGAAATGGCTAGGCATGTCTGACGAGGAATGCGGCAAATGAGAGCTGGAGTAACTATGAGAGAGGCATTATGAGTAGGTCTTAGCTGAGAGTTTTTGGCTGGCGCAAGCTTGGAAACGGCTGTGTCGGTTCAGAGGATGGAATCAAAGTACTAACAGTAATGAATGAAGATTTACAACATCAGATTAATACTTACAAGCTGAGTCAGTCAGGTCAGATTTCTACACGTGGATTAAATGTACAGAAAAAGAAGAGAAAACTCACTAGATATGATCCAAAAGAGCACTCAGATTTTTGAGAATTATTGCTCACTAAAAAGCAGAGCAAAATGAAAGTAGATAAAACATGTACAAAAAAAAAAGGTACAGGGTTCTGACAGCTCTCTACCATAAAGATAGTTACAGATGCTAGCAAACACTTATGAGTAAGCTTTTAAAGTCCCCAGCCAATATGTCTGTCTCATTATCTGCTTCTCATCTATGCTTTTACATATAATTAAGGTGATGGGCCAGAATAAAAGAACTCAGAAATCTGATCTAAAGTCCATATCTTCCCTCTTCCCTATCACTGCCATTTTATGGTTTCAAAAATAGAATATTCTGTTCCATAGATTTTCTAAAGTAAGTCAAGTAGCATCTTGTCAAATGCAGATAATTCTCTTTTCAGTGCACTAGGTTTAAAAGGCACTTAACAGTTATTAATAGAGACAAGATGCATTGTCAGATTAATTACAGAAATATCTCCAAATGATATCCAAACTACTCCTAAAGGAATAATTTCAGGGGAAAAAAATAAAAACAAAGATGAATGAAGAAATATTTAAGGAACTCTGTTTATGAATCTGAAAATGTGCCTTTGTAACAACTGTGCATTTGAACTCAAAACTGTTTCATAATCCACTTTATAGAATACACATTTGTACATTTAATAGTTTCATAGGTGTTTACTAGGCTAACGACCACAAGGACCTTTTTAAGCCTAGCCATGCATCCCAAATCTCTGACAAGATCTGATACCCTTGATAAGTGTAAGCATGGGCCTGGGAGATGAACCATTTACAGGTTACCTGTGTCCACTAGAGTCATGGGTGCCAAACCAGGGATTAATTTCTGCTTTCCCATCCAGTTGTCCAAGTTGCACTTGAATTGGGTTAGGGAGGAACTCTGCTTCACATGGATGGGGAGACTGTTCCATAGATGCAGTGGTCTCTGGGATACATACCTATCTCTCCAGAAGGTCCTATTTATATCACAGGCAAGGTTTAAGTCTTTAGAACGGGTAATTCTGGTGCTGTTTGTTTTGTGGATATAAAGGAGGTCCATCAGAGTGGGGTCTAACAATGCCCTGTATGCCAGACATAGATCTCCCCTCAAAAACCTGTAGGGGATAGAATACAGGGATAGGGCCTTGAGGCGATCTGCATAGGACATTTTACTTATGCCCTGTATTCTTTTAGTGAGGAATCTCTGTGGGCGTTCCAATTGGTGGATATGCCTGGTTAGGTACATACCAAAAGAGGCATTGTACTCAATTATAGGTCTGATGAGTATGTAATAAACCATTATTTGAAATAATTTTAAATATCTTGGGAGTTCAAGGTATAGTGTTAATACAGACAGATAAAGCAATATCCACAAACTACAAATTTTGAGAATTCTGCTAGCTCGCCTAGGCACAACCTTTCTTATAACAGCCGATGCTGCTGAATATAATTTAAAACAGACTATAGAAGATGATTTAGATTTAGACAACAGTCAGTGAAATCACTGAATATAATCTGAAAACGCAACCGCTCAGATTCTCTGCAGAGTAGGTGTGTAAGGTCAGTATGTCTGTAGCCCTTTGGCAGGTAACTTAAGACTCCTTTACTAAGTGATACAATGTGAGCCTTTTTTTCTATACTGGAGGAAAATATAGCCCTCCCAAATTCTAAACAATACTAGTAATGAACCAAATAAGTTTGGGTCTGACACAGCAAAGCTTTAAAAGGTGGCAGTTTGCGTGTCATCAGCATGATACATTACACAGGATTTCATGCTGCACAAACACAGCACTGCATGGAGGAAAGGATGCTGAACAAATGCAAGCTTATGTGTTTTTATCATGCCAGGATCATGCAGTGAAACTTTGGAAGCTTTGCACAGCAGTGGTGTTACATGTTTTCTGGAATGTTTTCATTCCTTTCTTACAGATTCTTTACTGCTTTTTGTATTATCAAGCACAAGGAATAATGAGTGTTTGTGATGTTTTGTTCTTCAGGTAATTAATTGTTACATAATACAGCCTGCACTTTCTTATACTTTATTCAGTACTCACTGCTTCCTTGTTTGAACTGCATTTTGAGTTTTGCGAATAAATGTATGTAGTTTCAGATCAAGATAGAATGATTAAAGCAGATTAATTTATTTATAACATTGACTGTACAGTTTAATGGAATGCAAATAATGCAATCAATATGCTTTCTTTAAAAAGCATTTTTCTGTTCAGAGCAATGAACTGAGTTAAACACCTCTTACAAGAGACAAATCTGGGATGTGCAGATTTTACTGAATATGTATGCTGAAAGTAAGCAGTATTTGCATGTAAATCCTGTGGCCGCCTTTACTGTATAACTTTATGAACCTTTACACAGAATGAACACATAATTTGTAACTTTTCGCTTAAAACGGTAGAAAGGAGAAGCAGAAGTCTGCAGTTATACTTTAATTTAGGTCAGAGCATGCATACCTAAACCATATTATAACTGAACAAACCTTTCCAAATGAGTGAACTGAAATATAAGTCTGTCAAAGCCAAATGAAAGTAGAAGGAAGAGGGAAAAATAAGCTTTCAGTATTGAGTCTGGGCCAGCAAATGCCTGTAATGCAATTTTCAAACTAAAAGTGCACAGTGCTAATAGAATTTGGAACTGATGCTTTGCCTGGGACACTTCATCTCAATTTGCTGAGTTGGCATGGGTTCATCTATTTAACTCATGCTGTAATTCAAAATGCAATCACTCCAGTACTGTAGTTCACCTCAGGCTATTAGAAATTGGGACCGTGCCAGCTTTCAGTTGGTACACGGGAAGACAAATCCTAGCTATCAGAATATGCGTTATCTTAGACCTTTTGAATGCATTTAGTTTTTAATGACCAGCAAAAGAAAGGACACTTGCTTAGAGAAATGTCTACAAACCATAATAATCTATGGCCATTGTTTTATTATTGCATTGTTTTACTGCTGGCTAGCGGACAGCACTGACTCCACACGCTCTGTACATTAACTCTGCCTTTCTTCTTTTGTTGCTTGAGCTGCTTTCATTGTATATGCACTTCCTTGCTAACAATTGCTTTCAAGAGCTCTGGATGAGTGCATAACTTAAGTGCCCCCCCCCCCCCTTTTTTTTAGAAGTTGGATGCGTACTGTATTGGTAAGAGATCTTGGACAGAGATTCATGAACTGTGCAGATTGCATACAGTAAAAGAAAATTTGACCCATCTTCATGCATCTAGCATAACAGTGTAGCTGTGTCCCAAATGTTATAAAGAGCTACATTATCTGAACAGAATTAGTTCCTTATACCAGATGCTGCAGAGCAGACTTCTGTGTCATAAGCCACCTGAATAAAGTCTTTGTCATTTTCTGAGTTGTTCTGGATTCATGCCCACATCTAAACATATGTAGCTGTCTCATCTGTATATTCAATTTTTGCAAAGCTTCATAGGTATATACTAGGTTAATGTCCACCACCAGGGCCTTTATAATCCTAGCCATGCAACCCAACCCAGTTGTGTCCCTATGTATCATGGGTGTTTATTAGGAGGGATTATGTTAGGAAGTTTCTAGAGGTTTGTGGGGGAAGGGTATGTTAGTTTGAGCATTACTGTCTGTCTGTGTCTATGAAAGACATGGGGGCCAGACCTGGGGTAAATTTCCAATTTCTCATACATTGGTCAAGATTACACTTAAATAGGTTTAGGGATGGACTCTGCTTCACGTGGAGGGGAAGCCTGCTCCAGAGCATGGGGATCCTCTGATACACATCTCTTTCTCACCAACATGTCCTGTACAATCACTTGCATAAGTGTATAAACTTAGCCATACCAGAAAGAATCAAAGCCAGAGACCTCAGTAAAAACAAGGTGGACATCCAACATCAACAAACTTTACAATAAATGCAAAAAAGTTGCTGTCCAAGAAAGCAAAGGCAAGGCCCCAACAATGGAAAACCACCCTACTCAGCCTCAACAGGCAAATAAGGCAAATTGTCAAATCCTCCAAGAGCTCCTTTGAGAAAAACATAGCAAGTACAGCCAATGATAACCATAAGGCCTTGTAGAGCTAAGTACATAACCTAAAGGGTAGGACCCAAGCATGTACAGAACTAATGGCCAATGGTATCACACACATTGACCCCACAGAGATAGGAAACCTGCTAGCAGATAGGTTTGGCAAAAATGTCACTCCCTTATCCCCTCCTAACTTACAACCCCCCCCCCCCCACCCTACATATCTGAAAAGCAGATCTTCAAAGCCTTATCCAAGGCAAAAAAAAAAAAAAATCACAGCCACCAGATGACATCCCAGGCTGTCTTTTAAACAGGTTAAGACATGAACTAGCATCTTCACTAAGTACCCTTTTCAATCATAGCCTAACCACAGGCTTTGTTCCTGTGGAATGGAGAACAGCAACAGTCATTCGCCTCCACAAAGGTGTAACAGATCCGGGGAATTACAGACACATAAGCCTGACCAGATTCATCTGTAAGGCCATGGAGCATATCATTACAGACCTCATAAATAAAAACACAGGTGACCTCCAAATCCTGGATCCTACCCAATTCTGCTTCATGAAGGGCAGATCTTGCCTGTTAAATCTGGTGGATTTCTTTGAAAATGTGACCAAGGCCATTGACGAGAACAAATCTATGCACACAGCATACCTTGACCTGGCAAAGGCTTTCGACACAATCCCACATTCAGCCATTACCGATAAACTTAGCAAACTGAATGTAAACCTCTTTGTTGTAATATGGGTTGCCAACTGGCTCACAAACCAGACACACACTATCAAAATGGGTAACTCCACATCAACCAGCAGACCTGTTACCAGTGGGGTGCCACAAGGATCAGTGCTGGGCCTCCTACTGTTTGGTATATGCTTCTCGGAAGTTCAGGTCAAAACTAAAGGGCTGTGGCTGACCAAGTTTGCAGACGACTGCAAATTAGGTGGATTCACTGAATCCCCAAATGATGTCAGTATACTCCAGGAGGGTCTCAAGCAGATCAATGACTGGTGTATTAGTCATGGTCTCAAAATTAATGCAAAGAAATGCATCATCATTCCCTTTGGCAAAAACAATGTCTCCCTCACACTATCAAATCAACAACAATTACCTAAGTACCCACGACGTAGTAAAAGACCTGGAATCACAAGTTGACTGCAACCTTAACTTCGACCACCATGTGTCTACTGTACTAAGGAAAAATTTCTACGTAGCACACTTGATTAGTAAAGGCATTGCCTCCACAGCAAAAGATGTTATAACCCCCTATACTCAGCACTTATCCATCCAATAATTGAGTATAATGCCCCATTTGGCATGTACCATACTAAGCACCTGCAGCAATTATAGAGACCTCAGAGGTTTCTAACAAAGAAGGTCAAGGGGTTCCATGTGTCTTATTAAAAATTGACTAAAGTCCCTGCCACCATACTCCATATCATATCGACTTCTTAGGGGAGATTTATGCCTGGCCTTCAGAGCATTCCAAGTCCCAAACCCAATGAACTTGCTGCATATCTATAAATCTAGGACTACCCATTCTAGAGACCTAAATATGGCCTGAGACTTAAATAGGACATGCTGGAGGGACAGATTTATCTCCCAGCGACTACCACGTCTTTGGAACAGGCTACCAATTCAAATGAAACAGAGCACCTCTATGACACTGTTCAAGTGGAACCTGGATGGTTTCTAACATTCTTACCAGAGGTAGAGCCCACAACTCTCCTGGACATAGGCAGTCATCACTAAATGCAATCTTGGGTATTGATTAGCATTTCTATGGTATTACATAGGAATGAAACGGCTGGGCTTAAAATGACCTCTGGGTTGATAGCCTCATAATCTCCTATGATCCTATGTCACAAGCAAAATGTAAATCCTTCAGTCTAGTGGCTCTGATGCTACTCATTTTGCAGATGTGTAAAACATCCATCAGAGCTGGATCCAAGGATGCCTTGCATGCCAGGCATAGATCACCTCTCAGTAACCTGTAGGAAACCGAGTATAGAGATAGGGCTTTAAGGCGGTCTATACAGGAGTTCATACCCTGGACTGGGTTCTCCTGGTAAGGAACCTTTGTGCATACATCTGGTCAAATACATGCCAAAGGGGTGCATTATACTCGATGGGTCTGATAAGGGCCAAATAAAGATTTGCCTTTTAGGTTATTGAAATACTGTTTAAATAAAAAGAGTTTGATATCATCTACTTGCAAGTTCAGAGATACCTTTATTTTTTAATTTAGCTTGTCAGGTTTTGGTACTGCCTGAATTAAACTACAATTTAGAAATGAAAACAAAGGCATGGTAGTCTTAAATTAGTGTAGCTGAGTTTTACCTTTAGAGTTTATCTTTCAGTTAACCTATACAGTATTAATAAGTTAGTCTGATAGAAAAATAATACCCAATGTATACCTTCTTATCATTAGCAAAGCTACTTTATAATGTGGAAGAAAGCTTTATACTGTATGGTGTTTAAATAAGAAACTGTATTTTTGGTCTTCTGTAATTCTCAAGAATTACTTTTACTGTTGTTAAAGTAGATTCCAAAGTGACAATCGTTAACGGTCTTTCCCTATTTAGTGGGTAGCTGTCTTAATAAATACAAAATGGCCACCTTATATACTGCTTGAATATGGAAAGATCCAATATTGTCTTTTCTGTCCATTTCAACCTGTGGATTATTGGATCTGACACGGATCTAACACCAGCACCTTCATACCCTTCAGTCCTGGAGCTCTACCTCCTCTGTCCTTTTCTCCCTGCTCATCTCTCCTCAAATCTCGTTTGCTGTCATTGCCATCAGATTGTGGTATGAGAGCTCTGCAAAATCTTATCCTTTTTCATGTTTAACTTTGGATTTTCCTTTTCTCTACCTCTTTTAGAAGTGTCTTTTATGTCATGCTCTCTAGTGCTTTGTTTTTTCTGCAGATATAGGTTAGGTAGTGTGTAGCATATTAGGGCTGTAGGGCTTTATTAATAGTTAATAATAGCTGGATTTGTAGTAGTTCTTAGAGTTGTGTATTGTTAGGAGTGCAGTATTGTTAGCATTGCTAAAGTTGTTTATCTGCTAACTTTGCAGTGTACTCTAGAGTTATTTTCTGATGTGTGTGGTTTTATCTTTCTGAAATGGACAAAAGCTTTGAGGTTTAAAAATGCATTGTGTGTGTTTGGGCACAAACTACTCCCTCAAGATGCTTATGATAAGTGTGTTTACTGTTTAGGCATGACACACTTAAATGTTGAATGTAAGGCATGTGCCTGTTTTGGCACCTTGTCAGAGAGGAGGGCCAAATTAGTTATAAAAGGCCCTCTGTAGCCCTCAGCTGCTTCTGCATCTTCTGCTTCTCCTAGCATGAGGTTCCATAGATGTCTGGTTCAACAGTCAGCTTCCTTCCCCCTGGTGATGCCAATGGCTTGACTGTGTCTGATACCGACTTTAGCTTTCAACATTGCAGAGAGAAGCCTTTTCTGCTTGGAGAATGGAGCCTCAACAGGGGCTTCAATTCCTTCTCAATCCCTTCCCTTTTCTAAATCCTTGGCTACACATCAGCTGGCTCTGGGACAGCCTACATAGTTAGGTCTCATGGTCTATGTGCATTCAGGACCCCCAGCCTCTTCTTTGTCTCCTCCCACTTCTCCCCCAGGGATGTGGATGGAAAAAGCAAGTCCAAGAGGAAGCACTTGGATTTCCCTTCACTGAGAATATTGATCCTGATGAAGGGGAAGGCACCCCCAATCATCCCATAAAGATGCCTCCTTTGATAGTTTGCTTAAACTATTAAAACAGTTGGGGGGTGAACCACTGAAGCCCCTTCCCCAGAGAAGTCATTTTTTCTTGAGGCTTTCCACACGGGCACATCCATATCTTGGGTGGATCTCCCGGATGGCCTTCTGGACCTGGTTTCTCAGAGGTCTTCTAGAGAACCCGTCATGGTGGAACCTATCCCTAGGAAACCCAAGGTTTTGGTCCTTCCCAAAGACAGATCTCACTAGAGCAAGGGTCTGGCTGTGGGTGCCATTGTGGATGTTGGCAGGCACTATGAAGGATGTCTCTGAAAAGAGTATTATGGTCCATCCATTCAGCAGGGAGTCTTGCCCCTGAACAGTTTGGGAAAATTTACATGCGCCTCAGCCACATTCACCTTACATGCACTGAATTACCTTGCCCGTCTGCCAAGACATCAGAGGGACTTTATCTTGAAAGTATCAAAGGTGGTAAAGACTCAGCAACTATCAGACTTTCAAAAGATTCTGGAGTCTCAGTTGTTGACAATGCAGTCTGTATCTAACTTTTCTGTGAGGCTGTTATCCAATGCAGCAGACAAAACATTCCACATGGCAGACACCATTATCACTATGCACTGCCATGAATGGATGCATTTATACAATTTTGTGGACTGCTTCCAAATGTCCTTTGACAATGCACCTTTTGGTGGGTCTTCATTTTTTGTCCTAAATGTCAGAGACACTGATTAGGAGCAAGCAGGACATAAAGACTCTGCCATTGGAATTAATTTCTCCACTCCTCAGAGGTCCACCTTAAGGAACCGGAAGGATGGAAAGTACCTCTTTTTTTATTTTAAGTAGCAGCAATCTTTCCAGGATGCCTCTAGCGATAGTACCCTATGAGGTAGAGAGGTTCAGTACAATGGATGCTTCCACAAGACAGGGCAGTCTGCAGAACCAGGACTTCATCAGGTTTTTCTCTGGCATGCCCTTCCAGGCATTCAGAATGATTATCTGGCTGCCACATTCTGAAGGCAATTGAGGGATGTCTGGCTCTCCACCCAAGAGCTTGGGAGGCCACCATGTCAGATGCGTGGGTGTTGCGAGTTATATCCACAGATTATACAATTCCCTTCTTGTTCATGACAAAGGACTTCTAAACATCCATTCCTGAGGTGCCACCCTCTCAGTGAAGTGAAAACACAAGAACTACTTCTCAACTGAGTTATCCAAGAGGTCCCACCTAACCAATGAGTATCCATGGTCTATTAGAGATTATTTTCAGTACCAGAGAAAAGCAAGGACCTCAGACCTATTTTGGATCCTATCAAGTTGAACTGATTTGTCAAACCTACAGAGCCCCAGATTATCACAGTGCAGTCCAATCTACCTCTTTTGAGGAAGGATGACTGGATGTGCTTAGTGGATATCAAAGATACCTACCATCACATAAAGATAGTGAGGCATTCCAGGAGATTCCTGCATTTTCCACTTTGAGCCAGTTACTATCAGTTTTGGGCACTGCCCTTTGGCCTGATCACAGCTCTCCAGGTATTCACTGAATGCATGGCAGTAGCAGCAGCCTGGCTTACACTACAGGGGTTCCAGGTCTTCCCCTAACTGGCTGACTGGCTCCTGACCACTTTCATGATGGCATCCCTAATCAAAGCCCAGGATTCCTTGCTCCAGCTGTGTCTGTCCTTGGGCATAACAGTAAATTATTAAACGCTCATCTTGGAACCAGTTCAAGTACTGAAATGTATCATTTGTCATTTGAATACAGTCACTCACAAACCCAAACTACCATCCTTAGAACTAAAATCTCTTTTTTACACTTCTCAGATTCTTCAAGTTCACAAGCCCCTGGCATCCTAAGTTTTAGCCTCCTTGGGCATATGGCCACTTCTATCTGTCAAGTTCCTTTGGCACGATTTTACATGCGGGTAATCTAGTGGACTCTGGCAGCTTAGTGATCTTACCTGACTCATCTAATAGATTTACCTATTTTTCTAATGAACATCTTTCATCACCACATTCAGTGGGGGATGGAATCTCCTCTGGTTGGGGCAGGTCAGCCCTTTGTTCTTCCCTGTCCTCATGCCACAGTAACCATGGATGCTTCCCTTCTGGAGTATGGGGAGCATTTCAAGGGGAAGACTGTCCAGGGCATGTGGTATCAGTCTATGACCCATCTTCACACCAACATGTTGGAGATGAAGATGGTCCTCCTGGCGTTACGGACCTTTCAGGATCTTCTCCCCAAAAGTGTGATTGCCATTCAAACTAAAAATACATTGGTGGTATGGTATTTGAACAAATGAGAAGGAACTCAGTTTTATCCCTTGTGTTGAGAGGCCATACGAGTTTTTCAATGGGCAATATCCTACAACATTTCCTGACTGCAATGCACATCCTGGGGAAATCCAACATCTTGGTGGACAGTCTGAACAGACACATTCTTCTGCCTCATCCCAAGTTCCTGAATTGAGAAATAATGTATTGGATTTCCAGCTAGTGGGGCAGCTCCTGCTGCAACCTGTTTGCTTCCTGTCCAACCCAAAATGCATCAGTTTCTATGTCCTGATCCTGCAAGAGGGACCATCACTAAAGCAAACTCTTCTGCATGCTTGGCCCCCATGACTATTATATATCTATCCCCTGAAATTTCTGATAATCAACTTTCTTCTGAAAGCAACTCATTGGAGAGTAGAGGTCATCCCCATTTCCCCATTCTGGCCCCCAACAAGTTTGGTTCCCCTTCCTTTGGCTTCACCATCTTACTGCACCCTGGTTTCTGGACCCTATTATGGGTCTGATTTCTCATCCTTTAGGTCTACCTCACTCAAACCTTCAATCCCTCAAACAACTGCATGGTTTCACCAATTCCGATGATGGCCAGAGATCCCAATCATTCAGAGAGTTATTCACATTCTTTGTTCATTCCAGAAGCCTTATATTATAAAGATTTATGCCAGTAAGTGGAAGAGAGTCTACATTTGGGCCTTTTCAAGAGCTTGGACCCTTTTTTGCACCCTTGGATGCTATACTGGATTTATCGCCTAGGCTTTTTCACACCAGCATCAGCTACTCTTTCTTTAACTTATTAAGACCTATGCAGTATGGAATGTCACACATCTCACATTCCAGATTCCTCTATAAGTGTATGTTTATTTAGATATTTACTGATATATGAATACATCTGTTAATTGTATAATTAGCAATACAAATAATACTGGATATCTCTCAAGATGTGCAATTTACAGTTCAAATATTAAAAGCATTTTTTAACATGTAAGTTTTCACCTAATGTCATTTAACAGTTTGCAAGTCACTTGCTTTTTTTTTTTTTTTTTTTTTTTTGAAGTATTAAGTACAAATGAAAATATTGCTTATTTTCATAATTACTAACAAGAGGTCATATTTCCAGCACAGTGTGATATAATCCAGCATTTCCAGTGACTTGTCTTGTCTCCCACATGGTGCTTCATACCATACACCTCAATAAAATGTAGGTCTCTCATTTAGATAAATATGAACATAAATATAAATATGAAAATATGAATAATCAGTGGCAAACAATAATTAATTTCTCCTTTGCAGGACATCCTAGACTAACAATCTTGGTGTCATTTTGTTAATAGCTCCTTGTCCTTTCTAATACTGCCTATTATTAGCTGGTAAGTCACTTACTTAATGAAGCCAGACTCAAAAAGTTCTGAATGCCATAAGGAGGTATCGGTGTGAACTGGAAGTATGCAAAAAGGCATTTTTTTTAAATTAGCTGCCATTTCTAGCTTTCACATTGGTATGGATAATACACCTTTAGTGGTCCTTAAGCTTTTCAAAGCTTTTCTGAGAAACTTCTTTTTAAAACAACGACTTGTTCATGATCCAGTTCCTCCTTTTAAGTTCTTAACAGATCTTCTTTTGAACCAGCAGCCACAGTGTCCTTAAAGCCTTTGTCCTTGAGACTCTTTGTGGTAGCTGTTACATTAGCAAGAAGGGTGTCTAAAAGTCAAGCACTACCCTCTGTTCTGACCTTATCTGGTTTTCCACAAAGATAGCGAGATGTTAAGGAATAACCCTTCCTTTCTACCTAAGGATATCTCTGGACTCTCTCTGTCTAATTTGAATCAGTCTATTCATTTACCTGTTTTCTTTCCAAATTTTGGTAACAAGGGAGAATATTTGTTTTATTGTTTGGATACTCATCAACAATTGAGATTCTATTTGGATAAAACCAAAAGTTTCAGAAAGTCTAACCAACTGCTTTTTTCTTTTCCAAAACATGTTTTGACAATGACCCTGTACAGGTGGCTTTCCGGCTGTATCTCCTCTGCATACTCCCTGAAAGGAATTTCTTTACCTTTTAAGTCTAAGGCTCATTCTGCTAGAGATGTTGCTACTTCAGCTGCCTTTTCCACTCATTTGTGCAGTGGCTACTTGATCTAACTCCCATACATTTGTGTATAATTACAAACAGGACATCCAATCTAGGTCCAGCACTTCCTTTGGTTCCACCATTTTGTGGAATGTTCTCCCCTAGGACCACCCTGAGGTTGGTACTGGCTGGGGACTATTTCCCACAGGTTGAGATGAACAGAGAAAAAAAATTGGATGTGAAAGCTATATACTTACCATGACAATAGATCCATGTTGTCTTCTCCATCCTTTTCAACCATCCCTCCCACCCTGCTCCCCCCAAACTGTCATTGTTGTTTGTTGTTCCTGACTAGCTGTGTGGATTAGTCTCAAATCTATATGCAAGAGGACCCCCTGTTGCCATTTACCTATGACCTTTGAAATTATTTTCTGCCTTTGTTCCTTGTTCTAGAGGAAATGATGGAGCAAACTCGATCTGAGTAAAGACAGAGCAGGGAGTTATGGGTAGAGGAGGTGGAGCTCCAGCACTGAAGATTCTGAAAGTGTCGGCATCATACCCAAGTTGAATCCAATAATGCATAGTTTGAGATGGAAGGAAAAAGGCTTCATGCTTAGTTTTACTAGGTGCTGCCAAAAAGGAAGGTGTCAGTTTGGAAGGAGGTAAAGTGAGAAGGAGACCTAGATGGTCAGAGTGGGACAGCAAGGATTTCTATCATTATAGCAAGCAGATAACTTTCATATCCTATGTTGTCCCCTCCATCCATGTGAATGGTTGGGATAGATTCCCCAGCTACTTCTAAACCTGGCTGCCATCTTGACAACTTACCTTTAAGGATGGTGGAACCAAAGGCAGCTTTAGATCTTGATATAAGGTCCAGGGTGTAGTTTTTGACAAAGGTATGCATCACAGATGACATTGGTGCAGCACAGATGTCATCCCCAGTGGAGTGCCTGAAAAAGCTCTAGAAGTTGAAATATATCTGGTAAAGCAAGCTTTTGGTTTAGATGATAAAGTTAAGCCTTTGGAAGAATAAATAAATAAAGGATATGTAATCTAACAACCATGTAGACAGAGTGCCTTTGGTCACTTTGAATCCTAGTTTGGCTTTTAAAAAAAGGCAACTGGTTATCCTTTTGTATAGCTTTAGTTTGGTGGAGACAGAATCTCAACTGACAATGGACATCTAAAGTATGCAGAATGTATTCTCTTTGGCTGAAATGGTTAGGGAAGAAAACAGACACGTGGATGGACTGGTTTGTGGCCAACTCCAAGGTTACCTTCAGCACAAATGAGGGATTTGGTTTGAGAGAAACCCTATCTTTATGGAAAATCAAGTAGGGTTGTTTGCAAGATAAGGTTTTTAAATTAAGAAATTCTTTCCACAGAAATTATTGCCAGTAAGAATAAGGTTGTTCATTAGAGGAATTTGAAGGAGGAGGAAAAAGCAAGCTTAAAGGGAGGCTGATTCAGGATTTGAAGAGTCATATTTCTGATCCACGGAGGGGTAGGGTCCTTAATAGGGGGTCTCAATAGAAAAGTTAAATAGAAAAGTCTTGCATATCTTAATTCTGTGAATTTAGAATGTAGCCTGTATGATAGTTTAAAATTGCTTCTAAATGGATTTTAATGGCAGAGTAGCTGACTCCACAGTGTGTAGTATTATATGATATAAGGTACAGGCACTGAAAAGGGGTCTAGGCCTTTATTAACAGCCCACAAAGAAAGTCTTTTCTGCTTGCTTTTCTAGCATCTTCCAACGGAATGTTTCTGAGAGGTAGTTAGAATCTGTATAACAGCAGGATGCATAGTAGGATCACTGGTCATCAATGGAAATGGAGAAACCAAGCAGTGAATCTGAGGGATTTGATGCCTGTATGAGGCTTACCAAATGAATGAGGGATGATCTGGCTTTGGATCTGGGGGCCACTGAGGACTGATTAAATGAGGCCAAAGTGAAAGGAACCAGATTTGCATGGGTCAGAAAGGGTCAATAAGAATGACTATTGCCTTAACAAGGAAGCTTTCTGCAGAAACTTTGTCATTAACAAAAGAGAGGGAAAGTGTAGAGGAGTCCATATGGTCACAGATGATCCACAGTGTCTCCCCCTGAGGGGGGAGAAGGGCAATGTAGCTGCTGCAGTTTGTATTGAGTGACAAAAGGTCACAGCAAGGTTGGCTCCAGTGACTGAATATTCTTGCTGCCACTGTTGGATTGAGGGACCACTGAAGAGGAACGCAGAGATTCAGCCTGTCACTAAGGAGACTGGAGTGACCTGGAATGTGCATTGCTATTAGAAGGGACTCTGAAGACATAGCCCACTGCCACACTCTCCTGGTCTCCTGGCAAAACATTTAAGAACAGGTTCCTCCTTGCCTGCTGATGTACCATATCACAGAGGAGTTGTCCATTTGGATGGAAATCACACCATGGGGAAGGTAGTCCTGAAGTGCTTGCAATGCTAGAAGGACTGCCCTCATTTCCAGAACATTGATGGGAAGATGGATCTCCAGTTGGGTCCACATCCCTTTGACTGTTCTCCCATCATAATGTCCCCCACCCCAGACAGGCAGCATCTGTTCTAGCAATGGCTGACAGCAGCAGCAGAATGAGTGGTTGTCCCTCTTGAGTGACAGGGGACTTAATCAACCATTTTAGATGTTCATAACACAGGGATGGCATTCTTATAGGGCAATGAAAAGACTGTGTCTCAAGTCCACTATGGTGTCTAGATGGCATCCAAATACTTAGGACTATATGTATTCCAGGTCTGATGTCTCAAAGTTTATATCAAAGGACAGACACAAGTGCAAGTAGTCTCTTGCTAAGATTAGAGATTCCTTTGTGTTTGCAGCTAGGAGTCAGTTGTCTAGGTATGGGAACATTTGGAACTTTTTCAGTCTGAGATGTACTGCTATTACCAACATGCAATTGGTGAATACTGGGGGCTATAGTGAGACCAAAAACTAAGGTTTAGTGCACTGATTGGCTCCCAGATGAAAGCAGAAGCACCTCCAGGATGGCTTCACAATTTTGATGTGGTGGTAGGCATCCCAAAGGTGTATCGAGCACATTCAATCCCCCTTTCACAGAAGCAGAAGTATGGACTGTACTGTGACCATCCAGAAGGTGGTCTGGTGTATTTAGGCCTAAGGTCCTTGTTCTTCTTGGGAACTAGAAAGAGTCTCAAGTAGACCCCATGTCCTCTCTGGTCTGCTGGGACCACCTGAATGGCTCTTTTTGAAACAACTGCAAAATGTCTCATGTTGCAGGCCTTTTTTGGTTGTGTTAAGTTTGGGGTAGTAACAAAGGGAATAACATAGACTCTGGAAATTATTTTCTTCACCCATAACTCTTTTGTGATGGCCATCCAACTTTGAAGTTGAATGGAAAAGTGTCCCTCAGCTGCCCCCAGAGAACAGCAGCTAGAAAACCTCTATGGAGTGCTGAAATGGTTTGCTAGTAAAGGGTCATCTAATCCCTTGGTTCTGCAGACTAGGCCCTATCCCCACTGTACCTAGTATTCACTAAAGATCCCCCTTCTGCCACAAGGGACTCTATCCAAAGAAAAGTTGTATAGAAATGCTATGATTTCTTAAGCCAATGACCTTTGCTACTTCTGTGATTCCTACACAATGATCATTGAGGGGTAGCAAAGCAAACTCACATGGCAGAGAGCATTTTTCCCTCCTGCTCTTTCATCAATGTATCTTTAACATTGAGACAAAACAATGATAACCCTTTGTAAGGAGTATTGAGAAAAGCTTTAAAATTGTCCACAATGTCTCTTGATGGCAAATCTCTATGCCAGTGCCCACTGTTCTCGCCATCCCTTAAGCTGTGATAGATATCAGCCTCAATACTAATAGGCAGCATAGTGGATAATTGGGTCTCCAATATCTTCTTGTGTCTACTGAAGAGAATCTAAGTTTTACTCAGCCAGATCCCTTTGGAATCTAATCATATGTAATATATACAATTCAACGCCATTAGGGAAACAGTTCTCAATGCATAAGCTCGCTTTCCAAAATGGTTCATTATTCTGCATTCCCTATTAGGTTGATGGACCTTAGAGTTTCTGTTTTTTCTTAGTGGCTGTTGTAGCCATAATGGAATCTATTAAGAGGCCCTTTGTTCTAAAAGGGTGATCTTTGGGAAGCCTGGCAACTTTTTCTGGTCACCAAAGACTAGTATCCACCATATTTGGGCCTCTCCATGATGACATCGATAAGGCAGTTAGTGGGAGAGACAATCTAGGAATAAGATGAGCCAGCACAAAAAGCCTTGATAAATACTTCCTCATCAAGGGATGGGGTATCAGTGGGCCAGTACCCCCTTTGTCTCATCAATTCCATATGTTCACCAAAACTGAAGATACTGGTGATCTTTCACCTTCATTAAGGATTGTGATCATGGTGAGATATTCCAGAGTGGAATCTAAGTGTCTCTCCTTACATTTAAACTTCCTATACAAAACAAGGAAGACTTGTTTGAAGAGCTGTTAAGTGTCTTTATGCCCTTGTTATAGGAATGAATCAAAACCCTCAGAGTTAGGATGCCCTTGGTAGAGATAGTGAGGCCTAAAGGCAGCAGACAGGTTGGGATGTATGGGTGGAGCTGAAGCACTGGATACATCCCCTTCTCAAATCAGCTGGTGGGCTAAAATCCTCTCAAGTGCCTCAAATGCTGAGAGTGGCACCAATGGTACTCAGGAAGGCACTGTCTGTACCAGTCCCAAGTCTAAAGTTGACAAGGTAGACAGATCAGATGACTGCAGTGCCAAAGCATCAGTCAGATCCAAGATGATGACCAGTGCTGCGGTAATGAGGACCAAAGAACTTGGGGCCACTAACAGACCTCAGTGAGTTGGTGTTGAAGGGGGCTCCAAAGTCTCTTCATCAAACATTTGAATTTCAGAGATGACTGGACCAGATGAACTGTTGGAAGACAACAGAGAGAAATCTCAGCTCTGGCTCCACTACCTCCACAATGGAAGCCTGGGAATAAGCAAACATAAGGGTGGGAGGTGGTGGTGGTGGTAGAGACACCCTGTCTTTCTTAGTACTGGAGTGGGATGGTATGACTCCCATATCCATTTGTGCCTTCATGAAGACTCCCTTCACCCATTCCCAATTAAATTCCACTACACTTTTAGAGGACCTATTAGACCTAACAGAGGCAGATAGTGGTCTCAAGCATACAACCTTCAAAAGCTTTCCCTCAGACGCTCAGCATAGTAATTTATTTTGAGATTTGAGAAGGATTATGATAGACTCACTGTTGAGAATGGTCAATATTGAGGGTGGTGGTAAACTCAGATTCCAAGGTGCTGGAGTTAGGGAAGTCGCTTGAGGTGGAAAGCTTGGACATTTTCAGTGCAGTAGAAGATAATGAAGGAGAATCCAAAAATCTCTTACTCTACTCTTTGTCCTTACTTTATTCTTTTTCTTAGTCTTTAAAATGTTCTTTGTCTAGGACCTTAGAAATCTGTTTCTCAACTGCTTTGGGCAACTGAAACAAAGAAGAACTAGCAGAATCTTCCATTCTGTAAGCAAGAAGCCCTTTAAAATTAATTTGTTTTGTTGATCCATTAATGAATAGGCACCAAAAGAAAAGCAAACATCACAATGAGCAACTAAATGCTTAGGCTGTAAGCAGATGACACACTGTTGGCGAGGATCCTGAGACTGGATTCTATGTCTGCACTTTTGGCATTCCTTAAAGAATAAAGTATTTTGTGTATTATAAATAAAAGGCAAAAAGCATATATTCAGCCAGCAAAAACAGAGGAAATTATTTGGTAAAGAACAGAAAGAAGAAGAAGAAAATGATTATTTGTTTTTGGGTGGTGGTGGTGGATGGGGCTTAGGAAGGCCTTGGTAAATAACAAATATCAAGCAGAACAAGCAACTAACAGTAGGATAATCTCACAGTGGAGCCCAGATTCCTGCTGGACGACAATTAGACTTGGGTAGTACTTAATAAAGGGAGATGTGGAAAAACAGCAAATTTAGATCAAATAAGTAATTTTTAGGTAATAGCAGTGAAAGTGTCAAGGCGTGGAATATATAAATGGAGGATGCAGCAATATAACCAGAAAGAAGCTGCTTATCTTCAGATAAGAAAGGAGTACAGGAGGATTGCATCTGGTGCAAAGAGCATCAATCATGATCTGAAGCAAGTCAGGAACTGCATGGCACCATGGGAGAGTTTGAGTGCTGGAGGAGCACTGGTGTGAATGTTTACTGGCTTGGATCTGCTGTGAGGATGGATACTCCAACCGAGACTGATGGAAGGGACAACATAGGGTAAAAAAAAAAAACATTTTGTTTTCTGTCTGAGAAATGATAAAACAACAGTTGTACTGTCCTGACAAAAAAAAAAAAAAAACACTGCTCATTTAGGCAAAAAGAGTCCGCCACATTGAGAGTAAACAAATCTGAATCTTCAAAGAAGCAGCAAACCAACTTCAAGCTACTTTTCTGGCAGTTAAGTCCTCAGTCCTCAGAGGGGTACAAAATGTTGTGTTACTGTAATTTCTGACTACAAGCAGTTATCTCCCCTTTATGAAAACTGATAATTCTTTTCTCAATATTGGAAGCTTCTTGTCAAGGATCAGTATTTTTAGATAAAGGTTTTTTTTTATTTGGGGGCTATTTTTGTGGTAAATGTGTACTGCTAATGCAAACTTTTAATTTAAAAACAATGATTAAAAAGGTCACACACACAAACCAATCAGTAAAAACTACAAGAAAAATCTAGCCAAGCTAAAGTTTCCATTGTGTGATTATTTAAACCTCTTGTACTAGAGGCACATGAGATATAAATGAATTACCCCTTAAGGACATCATGTGTTTCAGCTACATAGCAGTTCTGAATGCCCATGACTTTTTCCTTTTCAAGTCTGTTATGGACAAATTCAGGCCAATACAGCCAAACCCCACTAGCTGCGGACATGCATGCTTCAGCCTTCTTATGACCTCGCCAGCCCATAAATGGACTGTTTGGCTAACCTTTAGAAGCACAGGGTTGTTGTACTCAGCTGATGTCCATAACTATTAGGGTGTCTAGGATTGGAAAGTGTTTTAACAGGCAGAAAATGTTTTTAAGGTCTTTACTGCTTAAGCACACTTCATGACAACTTATCTGTTATTTTTTTTTCTTTCAGTCTGCATTATGGATAAGTGCATATTTCTGGCACATTTTTCTGTATTCTACTTATACATCTACAGAAAATGGAACTGTGTGGGGAAGTGTAAGTAGGTGTGGGCTGTTTGTGAACACTTGAGTGACAACTTACCTTCTGACCAACTCATTCCAGCACTGCTTGTCAACATTCAGGCCTCCTCCTTGGCTTCAGCTGGTCCTGCTGGTTCTTCTCCCACTGTACCTAAAAAGAAGAAATGCAATAAAGAGTCCTTGCTGCCACTGCAGGATCAGACAGTGCCGCAGCCATTAGTGAGTGAACTTGTAGTGGCCAACTGGTGATCTTCAGATCACTCACTTGCTTCTCTGGGTTCTTCTAGTGTAGCCCATTCAGCCACAATGGACCAAGGGTCTGCCAGGTCATCTTTGGCTGTTCCAGTGTCCAATTCAGGATTGATCAAGCCATCTTTTTTGGGGGGTCTGTGAGACACCCTGGGAGATGTTTCTCAGGGTAACTGAGGAAAGAAACTTCTTGACAGGGCTGAAGTCCCATCTCTTAGTCAGTCCTCTTTCAGGGTTACCCACAAAGAAAAAACAGAAGATTAGTCATCGTTCATCTAAAAATATTGCATCTGTTCCTAAAGATGATTTTCTTACCTTAGCCGGGCAATTATTACAGCCTGTTAATCCCAGTGCTCAGAAACCCTTACTTGAGGGCAATGTCACTGAAGAAATTCCTGAGGGAAATTTGTTAGTGGATTCTGACATGGACAGAGACAGGGCTTCTTTTTCTTCTGTAGATTCCCAAGTCCATAATTCTAATACTGAGGAAACTTGGTCAGTGCCATCTGCTTTGGAGAAATTTTCTTTCTCTCAGACCATTTCCAGGATAAATGAGATATTTTTATGGGAACAGGTAAATATTCATTCTAAACTGAGGCGATAGTATGAAATGTTTCAAGTGGATATACCTCATTCTACATCCATCCCTCCCATTTAGACAGCTTTGGAGGATAAGTTTAATTGCTGCATAAATTGCTACTACCTTATGTAGTGAAAATGTCTTCATATATTAGAGACAGCATGGATTTTTTGAATAAACTCTCTGATTTTGAATGGTCCATTGATATATATTTTGTAACAGTGGATGTATGTAGCTTATATACAAATATAAAACATGAACTTGGACTTGAAGCAGTTAAATATTTTATAGGAGATAATCCAAAAAGCAACTATATATATTGGAATTGTTGGCTTTCTGTCTAAAAAATAACTGCTTTACATTTAATAATGTGATCGATCATGAACTCCAGCGTACGGCCATGGAGGCATCCTTTGCCCCCATGTATGTGAATTTGGTTATGGGGTTTTATGAACTGGAATAGTTATATCATAGGGAATTCTTTAAGACATCTGTAATTAGATATTATAGATTTATAGATGACTTCATTTTCATCTGTAAAGGAGGTTTATCAGAAGCTAATAAATTTGTGGAATAGTTGCATAAAAGTAGATTTGGTTTCTGCTTCAATGGATTGCAAGTGGGCAGAATGATTAATTTTCTAGACATTACACTTAATATAGTGATAATAAGCTTCTTACATCAGTACATAGAAAGTTTGAGGATGGGGGGAGATATCTATTTGGCACTAGTTGCCACCCGCCTCCACATACTCTTTCCTCTCTCCCTTATAGTGAATGTGTAAGAATAAGGAGAATACGTAACAATGACGTTTGTATGGAAATTAATAGAATGTATTCTATGTTTATATCAAGGGGATATGATAGTGACAGAATACAAACTGCTATTAAAAAAGTTAATGAGGGGGCTAATGAAACTTCTGTAAGAATGGAAGAATTTGTTAATAATTACCGATTATACAACAACCCCCCCATTAATATTCCAAAACGTGCATGCTGATTGGTCAGCGTGCACATTTTAAATCAGACTTATACTAATGGAAAAAGGTCCGGTCGGCCAGATTTTTTCCATTAGTATGTCTTTTTTTACAGCAACGGAGAACGCAAGATCTCCGTTGCTTTTTAGACACTGTCTCGCTATGTTAAAGGAGTTTAACATAGCGAGACAGCTTTAAAAAAAGAAACAGAGATCTTCCTTTCTCCGTTGCATTTTAAAGCTGTCTCGCTATGTTAAATGGGTTTAACATAGCGAGACATTTTTAAAAAAAGCAACGGAGATTCTCCGTTGCTTTTTTTAAAGCTGTCTCACTATGTTAAACTCCTTTAACATACCGAGACACTTTGTAAAAAGCAACGGAGATCTTGCTTTCTCCGTTGCTTCCACCCACAGCTCTGATGTACTGCGTAAGCATACACATGTGCAGTACATCAGAACTGCCGCAGAATACCAGACAGCTGTGGAAGGGCAGCAAGGAGGCATTATACAATGCCATTATTTAAGAAAAGTAAGTATTTTTTTCTTAAATAATGTCATTGCATAATAGCAATAACCCACTTCTGGGTGTGGGTAATGCTGGATTTACCCACGGTTGTCTTTGTTTGGCAACTCGGGCTTCACCCTCATGACCAAACCACACCAACCATGGGTAAATCCAGCATTACCCACACCCAGGCATGGGTTATTGCTATAATATGTAATGTTGGTAAAAGGAATTCTAGCAATAATAACAAAAATAAATGTATGATATATTTTGCCTCTACTTATGGAGTATTTAGCTCTATATTTACTGACTTAGTAAAATATTATTGACAATATTTGTTTAAATTTGAAGACTTGGCCAATATTTTGTATCCATCAGTAGGTATATCACCCAGCATAGGTGAAAGCTGCTCTCTCTAAAGCTAAAAACACAGCTTCAATGGGACCGGATGGTGTCCCCGGCTGTGTGCTACACGAGCTAAATGAGGAATTAAACCCGCACATAAGGCAGCTGTTTAATCTCAGCCTTACCACAGGATACGTGCCCAAGGAGTGGCGTACGGCAACTGTGGTCCCACTCCACAAAGGTGGTGCCTCTACGGACCCTGGTAATTACCGCCCCATAAGCTTAACAAGTCTAGTCTGCAAAGCTATGGAGAGGATCATAATGGAGCTCATAAACAAAGATATAGGGGACTTGCAGACATTGGACCCGACCCAGTTTGGCTTTGTCAAGGGCAGATCATGCCTTTTGAACTTGGTCGACTTCTTCTAAACAGTCACCAAGGTCATTGATGAGGGAAAGGCAGTCCATACAGCCTACCTTGACCTTGCAAAGGCCTTCGACACAATACCCCACTCGGGTATTGTAGAAAAACTTACCAGCTTAAATGTAAACCCATATGTCACAAGATGGGTTGCAAACTGGCTTAAGGACAGAACCCACAGGGTTAGAGTTGCTGGCGCTATGTCAGACTCCAAGCCGGTCACAAGTGGTGTCCCACAGGGCTCGGTCCTTGGCCCCTATTGTTCGGCATCTACTTCTCAGAAGTACAGGCCAACATGGGAGGACTTTGGCTGACAAAGTTTGCAGACGACTGCAAACTGGGCGCCATAGTGGAAAGTGCATCGGACACGGATATCCTTCAGAAGGGACTCATGGAAACAGATAGCTGGTGCCAGAGCCATGGCCTGAAGTTAAACGCCAAAAAATGTATAGTCATACCCTTCGGGAAAAACAAGGTAACCCCAAGCTACCATATAGGTGGCAATCCACTAAGCACAGAAGAGGTTATCAGGGTTATCAGGGACCTGGGGACCCAGGTTGACAGTGGCCTTTCTTTTGACACTCACGTTGCTAAAGTGGTTAGAAAGACCTTCTACATTGCCCACCTGATCATGAAGGGATTCACATCCAGATCTAGTGAGGTCATTGTTCCCCTGTACTCTTCACTTATCAGACCAATGATCGTGTACAATGCCCCATTCGGGATGTATCTCACCCGACATCTGCAGCAATTGGAGAGACCCCAAAAGTTCCTCACCAAAAGGATAAAGGGACTCCAAAATCTGTCATATGCTGCCAGATTGAAGAAACTCCAGCTCTATTCAGTTGCATACTGTCTGCTCAGAGGTGACATGTGCCTGACATACAAGGCCATGTCCAACCCGGAATTAATGGACATGCTCCACCTCAAAAAATCCAAATCCACTAAAACCACTAGAGCAAGCGACTTAAACCTTAGCACGGATATAAATAGGACGTGCTGGAGGGATAGATTTATCACTCAGAGACTCCCTATGCTGTGGAATAAAATCCCGATCCATGTGAGGCAGAGCACCTCGCTGGCTCTGTTCAAGAGAAATCTTGACCTGTGGATGGGAGATCGTAGGTTTATCCTGGGAATCATCTCTGTGTCACTGCTGGACAGAGGCACAACAAACTAATGGGCACAGTATTTTTTCATATAAGGGGTGGCGTAAGCCACAAAAATTTGGGCTAGGCTTATAAATGCCTTAGGGCAGATAGCCTAGTATAAACCTATGAACCTATAAACCTAAGAGAGGGAGAAATCTAAGGGACATACTAGTACATAATTATTTCATGTTGCCTGTCTTGAACTCTATTTCTATGATAAATATGTCTTTTGGCACCTATCCTTGTGGTCATTGTAATGTATGTACTCACACATTACTAGAACATTTACTTTTATCAATGGTTATGCATTTTATCCATCTGAAGTATTTAATTGTGAAACAGGAGTGTCATTTATGCTCTTCAGTGTTCCTGCAGTCTTACATATATTGGAGAAACTAAAAGAAAATTTAAATGTAGACTGCAGGAACACATAAGAAATATTAAAAATAAAAGGGTGGAGAATCATGTAATGAAAAAAGAAGTTATGTCTTACATAACATTCCATCTGTGTTGTAGATATTTATTCATTCATTACTGTTAGGACTTTGGTTCTGTCCTCGGAACCGACATGACCATTTCCAAGCTCGTTCCAGCCAAAAACTCTCAGCTAAGACCTACCCATAATGCCCCTCTCATAGTTACTCCAGATCGAGTTTGCTCGCCCCTATATAATAGAGGCAGTAATAGAAAAAAAAGTAGGAGGCTCTGTCTGAGCAAATACCCTAATCAGGAGTTCCTAAGGTCCACCAGGAGTCCAGGCAGGGGGAAGGAGGGCGGGAAGTAATGAATGAATAAAGATCTACAACACAGATGGAACATTATGGTAAGGCATAACTTCTTTATCTGATGTTGTAAATCTTTATTCATTCCTTACTGTTAGGACCGAGTCCACAGCTACTTGAGTCCTGGGTGGCCCTAAGGAAGGATATCCCTGAGCACCATAGAACCAAAAGATGCTCGTCCCCTAGAGGCCAAATCCAATTTGTAATGAGAGATAAAGGTAGGAAGTCTTGCCCAAATGGCTGCTGTTCAGCTGTCATCCATAGAGGCTCTGGAATGGAAAGGTACAGAAGTAGCCATTGATCTGGTAGAATGAGCCTTTATTCTGTAAGGTAAGGATAGCTTATTCTGTTGGTAGATAAAGATAATGACGTTTCTAAGCCACGAGGATAAATTCACTTTGGAGACAGGTTTACCCAATCTGGGTCCTGCAAAGGCCACAAACAATTGATCTGTTTTCCTGAAAGATTTAGTCCTGTCCAAATAACAATGAAGCTGCCGATGCACATCCAGGGTGTGCAAACGGTACTCCCCTCTGTTAGAATGTTGAGGGAAGAAAACCGGCAGGTCAATAGATTGGTTAATGGAAAATCCAGAAATGACCTTGGGCAAAAAAGAAGGGTCAGTACGAAGGGACACCCTATCCCTGTGGAAGTTCAAGTAAGGTCTCTTGACACTCAAGGCGTGCAGCTCAGATACTCTTTTGCTGAGGTAAGTGCTACTAGAAGTAGGGTCTTCCATGACAAAAAATTTATATCACATGAATCAAAAGGCACGAAAGGAGGACCTGTGAGAGATTGAAGTACCAAAGTCAAGTCCCAGGGTTCTATGCGGGGCTTGACCAGAGGTTTAATGTGTAATACTCCTTTCAAAAAGGTCTTGCACAGGCGATATGACATAATCGAGGAATTATCAAATCCATTATGAAAATTGGTGATAGCTGCTAAATGTACAGTGATTGTCGATGCTGAGGCTCTTGCATGTAAAAGAGTCATCAGGGATTGAAAGATCTTTTGAATAGGCACAGAGGAGGGATCTAAGTTCTGATCTTTGGCCCAAATAGAGAACCTAGTCCATTTACTAGAATAAACTTTCCTGGTGGAAGGCTTGTGTGAAGCCAGAAGAATTTCCCGAACAGGAGATGGGATGTCAGGCAGCCTGGCAATCACTGGAAGTGGAGGAACCAAGCTGTGAGCTTGAGACTGTGAAGATTGAGATGAATCAGTCCCTGAGGATGAGATAACAGGCCTTGGGAGTGATCCAGGATCCACAGGCTGTGAATCAGATGAGGCCATAGGAACGGGAACCAGTCTTGATGGGGCCAATAAGGGGCAATGAGGATCACTTTGTTTCTCAACCTTTGTGCTTTCTGGAGGAATTTCGGAATTTAGAGGAAAAGGAGGAAAGGCATACAGTAAACCCGGGGGCAAATCATGTGTTAGAGCATCCCTCGGGGGGTCCCCCTGAGGGGGGAATCAGGGCAAAGTAGCTTCTGCATTTGTTGTTTAGGGGGGAAGCAAACAGGTCGCAGCAAGGCTTGCCCCAGCGGCGGAAAATCCAATCCACTATTACAGGATAGAGGGACCACTCATGAGGCATCAGAATGTTCCTACTCAGATTCTCCACAATAAGGTTGGAACTCCCAGGAATGTGCATTGCTATAAGAAAGCGATTGGAAGCTATTGCCCAGTGCCAAATCCTAATGGCTTCCCGACACAGGGGGTAAGACCTGGCTCTGCCTTGCTTGTTGATATACCAGACGACTGACATGTCTGATTGAATTGCAATGGTCCCAGAAGGTAGGGATGTATGGAACCCATCCTGAGGAGCCCACCTCCAGGTGAGGAGCTCCATGAGGACTGGAAGCCATCAGAGCAGTGGACATAGATGGCGCCAGCAAAAAAATAGGTGCCGGGCTAGGTACCAAGGTGCCGATGGTCCAAGCACTGCTCCGAGAGAGCACCGGCTCCACCAGAGCCGATGCAGCAAGGGTGGTCAGTGCAGACAGGGAAAAATCTGCAGTCGGAACCAGAGCAGTATGCACCGGGGTGGACATTGGTACCAAGATCACCAGGGCCTGGGTAGAGGCCGGAGGAGGATAAAAAGGAGAATATGCTGTAAAGGATTCTGAACCAAGAGGGACAGAAGGTCTAGCTGGAATGGACAATCCCCTAGTTGCCAGAAGCTGGTCCACAACCTGCACAAGGGTCTAGTTCAGAAAAGCTCCTAGTGGATCTAAAGGAGGCTGCTGAAGGAGAATCAGGTCTTTCAAGAAAGGGGCTAAACCCATGCCTCAAAAAAGGGTCGTACGTTGGAGAGTATCTGGTTCTTGGCAGATATTTGACTTTAGGAGCCAATGTCATAATTTGTGGAGATGAAGAAACTATCGGCACCATGGCAGGGGATGATGCCGAAGCAGGTACAGTCATGGGAGTCAATGTCAGAACCAAGGATGGCACCAAAGTCGGTGGTGCCGAGGCTGGAACTGAAAGAGGAGTCAACATCATTGACAGCACCAAGGGGAAAGACATAGGGCCTGGTGCCAAAGAGGTCTGCGCCGAGGGCGCTGGAGAAGCACAGGGCTGACTCAGTTCTGTAACTGACGGAGACATAGGAACCAAATGACTCCATTTTTCCTTATTTATTTTGGTCTTTGGAGGGGGTGAGACCTCCAACCCAGATATAGCTTCCGAAAAAAGTTGTTTTAATTAAACCTTTTAAAATAAAGTTATTCTTACATTCTGCTAGTGTGCGATTGCTAAAACTAGCACAAATGTCACAATCAATTTTAATATGGTCCATGCCAAAACAGTAAATGCAATGAACGTGTCTGTCCAAGTTGGGCATCTCACGCTGACACTTGTCACACTGTTTAAATCCCAATTTAACTTTGTCTGACATGGTACAGGCACAAAGGGGTATCCTAAGAGAAACAACAATAAAAAAAAAGGGGGTAGAATAGGGAGAGAATACCAACAATGGTATTTAAAAAGTACCACAAGTGGTAAAGAAGAGCCTACCCAAGGCAGGAGAGAGGGACAGTACCAGCTATGGTAGAAATTTAATTACCAAGGTAAAGGGTAGGAAATAGAAGTAGGTTATAGGTGATAGTGAGAAAAAGCTAAACTGACTATAAAACAAGAAATTTTGAAAAGAAACTATACCAAAAATCACAATTTTCCACTTAGCTTTGAAAGAGATGGCTAGGCACGTCTGACGAGGAACACGGCAAATGAGATCTGGAGTAACTATGAGGGGGCATTATGGGTAGGACTTAGCTGAGAGTTTTTGGCTGGCGCAAGCTTGGAAACGGCTGTGTCAGTTCTGAGGATGGAACTGAAGTCCTAACAGTAAGGAATGAATAAAGATTTACATCAGATCATTTTTTTAGAATGTCATGATTTAAATATACATTTTAAAAGCTACTGTTTTAGAATAAATACCAATGGGTTTTTGTTCTGAAGAAATATATAAAAGGAAATTGATATACAAAGAAAGTATTATTTTAAAGTTTAATACTATGTCCCCAATGGGACTGAATCTTGAGTGTAATTGGAGACTGCTGATTTGAATTCATTATATTTTAATTGAATAATTCATGTAATTTTCTGTATTCAAGTGGATGTGCTGTCTGATGGTTTTATGTACTCCTTGAAGGCTTTGCCAAAGTGCTGGAGATATATTAAATTTCTTGTTGGTTCCTGGCTATTGTATCACTTTTTTGTGTGTGGTTGCTTATCATCTAGATAGGTTTAACGCTGCCTGCAATAATCCTGACTCTCAATAATCAGTTCCCAAAAAAGGCAGACAGGCTGTATACAGTCATCAGACTAACAGATTTTTTCTCATTATAGATCTGATCTAGCTATTATGTCTACCTCTTTGCCAGCTGAAACAGACTGTTGATCAATAACAACCCCTCCTTTATGGACAAAGATGGCAATGTATCAGAGAGATTCGGTAACATAATTTTCCCTTCTTCCACTTTAGCTTATATAATTCTTAACTAACAGGAACATATGTGGAAGTTTATTCTGTTTTGTTCAGTTTGAGGGAATATTTAGCCTCACTACCTTCAAAGACCATTTCCTTTCTGAATCCTATTGTTTCTATTTTTTCTGAAGTATTTAAACATGTTTTGAAGAGTGTGTATGATTGCTCAGATACTATGTCTGGGGGCCACTGCTTCTTTTACAGTTTTGAGTGGATATGTCTGGGTATGTAACTAAAAGTTTGCTGATGAGGTAAAGTCTGAAATTTTAAATGTTGCATTAGATAAGGAGGTCTTGTTTGCCCCTTCTGCTATTCAGGTCCTCAAATGATTTTATGAAAAAGGGAACGTAATTCAAGGACTAAGATTTTTCACCCCCCCCTTTACAAGTCTCCCACATCCTCTTTTCCTTTTAAAAAGCAAAACAAGCAGCCCCTGCCAAATCAAGGTAAACAGGGAGCAAAAAAGAGATGGTAGGAAAGGAACATCTAGAAACAAGGATCTTTTCTAAAAAAAGGATAGGCTAATACTTCAGAATGACTATGCCATAATTATATCCCCCATTCCCTCTCATCCTGCCCGTCTCTCAAAATCTGTCCCAGAATCTGGCTCTTGACATTCCCATTTTTCAACAGATTGTTTCAGACTCTTGGGTGCTAAAAGTGGTTCAAGAGGGTTACGGCTGGCAATGGATACAAATGTCTCCTTTCAGGGGAATTCTTTACCATCCTCTGAACCCAACTGAGTTTCTTCCTCAGATTCTTCATCACTTATCCTAGAAGTCATAAAACCAGTGCCTTTAGATCAATGGAGCAAAGGGTTTTGTTCCAGAGTGCATCTGGTACCAAAGAAAGAGCTTTCATGGACACCAGTTCTAGGTATTTCCTTTCTCAATCTAAATGTGAAAGTACCAAAATTCAAACTGCTGACCCTTGAAAATCTCATACATCTCATTCCTCCTTTGAATGCCATGGGAACATAAAACCCAAATAATGCCTATCATCATATTCCCATACCCATTTACTTCAAGAAATTTCTCAGTCTCTGTACTGGAGTCACATGGTCAGCATTCTGCATTACCCCTTAGGTTATCTTTAGCTCCAGTATTATTTGTGAAGTGTCCAGCTGCAGTGATAGCTCATTGCAGACTACATGGCATTCATATATTTCCTTAGTCAGATGACCTACGCCTCTTTGCAAAGTCTTTTCTTGGATATCAAAGAGTCCTTAATAGGGGTTTCATCTCTTTCTACTAATCTGGGATTCAGATAAATATACAAAATCCTCATTTTTAGATGGAAGAAGGTGTTTTTTTATCTGGAAACTTTGTGAGCTTCTTTAGTCAGTCTCCGACTTCTGCAAGAGAATATAACAGGATTCCATGTTTCATGGCTTCTGTGTTTCTCATGGTTCCTCTCACCAGGGTATACATGAGAAAAATTCATTGGTTTAAAAAAAAAAATCATGGATTCAATATCTTCATCCTCTGGAATTTCTGATTCTAATTTTGGGCTTTGTCAAAAAGGAATTGCACTGGTGGAGACAGCACATGGCTCCAAATCCAGGTTTTCCCGTTTCTCCTTAGATTCCAAGTCAGTCTGTAACTAGACACCCCAGATTTTGCTTTGGAACCAATTTTGATGGGAGTAAAGGTCCAAGGCTTGTGGAATTCAGACTGGCCAAAGCATACAGATGTCAATCAGTTACTGGCTTTGATCCATGCCTTAAAATCTCTTCACCATCTATGGTCTTCAGGACTTCTTGTGATTGAAGATAACACCACAGTGACGTGGTATATAAACAAGCGGAGGGGTACCTGTGCAGATGGCTTGGAAGATATCCCTACAGCATTCTTTAACCCTCCAAGCATTTTACATTCTGTCAGAACAAAATATAGTGTCAGACAAGATGAGCAGGACTAGGGCAGACCCTCACAAATGGAAACTGAATGATGGATAATTATAAGGGAACACCTCAAGTGGATCTGTTTGCCTCCTTCCTTTCAAAACAGACAACTGAACAAATTCTGCTCCAGTGCTCATTGTAGACAAGCCTGGTAAAAGATGCATTTTCATTCCTGTGGTTGGAAATGTTCTTTTATGAATTTCTGCCCTTTTAACTGTCACTCAGGGTAAGTCTGAAGACTCAGAAGAACTCTGCAAAAATCATTGTAGTGACTCCCTGTTGACCCAGACAGCATTTGGTTCTCCCTTCTTATGGAAATGGTAAAGGATAATTACCATAAGCTTCCTTGCAGGCTGGACTTACTCATTCAAGACAAGGGAAGTTTGATACACCCCAGTCTCAAACAACTTCGACTAACTGTTTGGATTATTCAGATTTGATACCTTATAGGCACCTTTTTTTGAGAATGTGCAGCAAGTACTAAAGGAGTCAAGAAACCTTACTACAAGAAAATCTCATATTGGTAAGTTGAAATAATTTTCTAGTTGGCGTCTAGCCAGTAACCAGGGATCCATCATGGATTATGTGCCATTGGTTCTGAAATATTGCTGTGAGTTAGTTTCCTCTGGCCTGTCTTATTCCTCTATCAAGGTACATCTTGTGGTCATTTCAGCATGTTTGCCCATGGGTCCTCCCCCTTTTTTTCTCTGTTTTTGGTAAAACAGTTTCTCAAAGGGGGTTTACATCTTGGTCCGACTAGAAAACTAGAGGCTCCTTTCTAGGATCTTAGCTCTGTGGTAGAAAAGTTAAGTATGCCTCCTTTGAATTGGTTCATCATGTAGATTAAAGGTTCATTGCTTGGGAAACTGCACTTCTTACTGCTCTGAAATCTACAAGAAAAGTATCTGAGTTGCAAATTCTCATGGTGACTGAACCCTATTTGATCTTCTATAGAGATATGGCATCCTTCAAAAAAATCTGTCATTTATGTTTCCAAAGTTATTACAGAGTTTACATTAAATCAAGCCATAAACCTCCCAATGTTCTATCCATATCCTCAAATCCAGGGGAAAATGATTTTACATACTCTGGATGTGCACAGGCAGCTCTGGTATTATTTTAACACTACTAAATTCCTTTAGAAAAGCAGACCAGCTTTTATTTTTATGACAGGACAAAGAAGGGACAATCCATGTCAAAACAGACTATTTCCAGGTGGCTGTGCTCAGCTGTAGTTGTTTGCTGTACCCACCATGGAAAATAGTTCCAGGCTGTATCAAGGTATACTCTATGACAGCCTTCGTATCTACAATGGCATACTGGAAAAAGGTGCATTCCAGAATTATTCCAGAGGAGCAACATGGTCCTATGTGCATATGTTTACAACACATTACAAATGGGATTACTTTTCCAGGTCCTAGACCAGCTCTGCTAGGAATGTTTTCCAGGGGTTATTGGATTCTTATCTTTCTCATTCCCAGGTCACATAGCTTGGCAGTCAACCCATATAACTCAAGAGGCAACACCATACAAAGCGAAGGAGGCTGTTTATTTCACCAAGTAGAACATAAAGTATAGAAAATATTAAAACAAAGTGAGCGCTTTTGTGTTCATATGACAGCTTCTTCAAACTTATGTCTGAAGAAGTGTTCGTATGAACGCGAAAGCGCTCACTTTATTTTAATATTTTCTATATTTTATGTTCTACTTGGTGAAATAAACGGCCTCCTTCACTTTGTATGGTGTTGCCTCTTGAATTCTTTAGAAATTTACACTTGTTGTATCATAGAGGCACTTTATCCTTTGACTGTTCTTGTTTTACTTTGTTAATCAACCCATATAGCCTAAAGGCTACTGCAGCAATGAGAATGATGAACATAATACAGTTGTGTAAGTTGCACTTAACATAAATGCAGATGTTCAAATTCTTCACTGCTGCATCACTGCAACCACATACCATCCCACTTCCCTTCTTTTTTATATAGCTAGTTGGTAGGATACAAATTTTTTGTTTACTGATGTAACTTTATCAGTTTAAGATGAGTAAGCGCTTTCTCTCTTTATGGGAATGTCCTGAAAATTTCTTTGCCCTGGCTCCTGATTCTTCTTCAATGGGCTGCCCAATCAACAGTTAAAGTGAAGGCATAGGAGGGAGTCAGAGCTTTGTGAAGCTAGCCATGATATCTTGGGCAGGATACAACCCTTACAGCCACTACAGTATCTACATTCTTAACTTTATACTTACCTGTTGCAATATATTGCTGTTATATTTAACTCTAACCTTTGTTAATGATTTAACTTGGGTATTTTGTATTTATTTTGTATATGCATTCAAGAATGTATACATGCATTTGACTTTTGTTAATACGGTGTATGACTGTAGAGCTTTTCTCCCAGGCCTATTCTAAGAATGGGGTTTTTAGCTCAGTTGGATTATTTTCTGTCAACAAATGGAAATAAAAACAAACAAAAACAAAAAACGAATGAATAAATGTACAGAAAAATTCTCTTATCTTTTAACCAAAAGGTGTGATCTTTTTCCTTTACTTGTCTGTTACCCAGGCAAACCCATTAGTCACAACTGCTTTTTCTGGTATGACCCAGAAACACTGTCTGGATAATTGATTTACTTAGATTCATAGTCTGCAAGTGAAAATTGAAGAAACCAAATAAAGGATTACACAATAAATCTTGATTGCAACTCACAGTCTTAACCCTTTGATGTAAATTGTCAGACAACTGACATTATACATAACTTTTTGACACCAGGCTCTCTATCATTCCTTGCTTTTCTTTCTCCAGATACATGGCTGAGACCAACATCCTGACTCTGTACCACAGGTCGTGACCTGGCTGAAGTGGGTGACTAGTCTTTCCTGTTTTCCTTAGTCTGCTTAAGGTGGATACGTAACATTCTTCTAGGGATACTTAAGCAGCTGGACTGGCTGACAGCATTAGCAGATTCCTTTGTCTGATTAAATTAATCTGCTTTATGCATTTTAGATGTTGCCTAACATATGTCACAGTGAATGTGAATGGCAGTCATTGCACATGCTTCATCTGCTTTTTACTGAAATGGAAACAGATGATCCGCTGTGGTGACCCCTATTGGGAGCAGCCGAAAGAAGAAGATGCTTTAAATAGTGAGATGCACACTGCAAGGGCTACTTTTGCATTAAATAGTGATTTTAACTACTTAGTAAATCTGTAATTTCTGTATCAGTGTTAATTTATTATTAAATGTAAGCATTTGTGCTGTCTTGTAGATGGTTAATTTCTGGATGGAGTTATGGCTGGAAATGTTTTGCAGTGGATAGTTTAATATAGAAATAAATCTCTGAATAGATAAAAGATTTCCTGCTATGCTTTTCTTTTCTGATCCATTGAAAAGACGGCTTATAAAACCAAAGTAACAGGCTCTGGATGGTTGTCTGAAGTAAAAGACAGTGGCTGAAATAATCAAAATGATAAACAAAAAGGGCAAACACTATAATCATTACATATCAACTGACTTTATTTTGTATGTTAATTCCAGTATGATGAACATGCAGTTGGTGAAGTACCTGTAAGCACCAAGTAAAAGATTTGTAAATCATTTCATCAAACTTTTTTGTGTCAATAGCACTGCAGTCCAGGTATGCTAAAACTTCTTCAGTCTCTTCTGTACTGAATTGTATATGATACACCATGCACTTTAAATATTGACATCAACTGGTCATGTGAGGTGGCCATAAGTCTAGAGCAAAAGACATTCAGCTCCTTGATGAAAATTTTCCAGTATGTTTTAAATGTTATTTTATATGTTTACTGAAATGTACAGAATAAAGTTGCCATAAATGTAATGTAAAAGTGTTTTTTTATATCAAAATATTTCAGCACTGTGAGGCAAGAAGATGAAATTTATCTAGCAACAGAACAGAGTATCTTTCGAGTTTACATGGATACTTCATTGTGGAAGCAGGACAGTTTGACCCTGGATGATTTGACCCCAGTGCAATTGGATATACTTCAGAATTAAATTCACATTTATTGCCTATGAGAATATTTATTGGACAGTTTGACCCTGGACTATTTGACCCCATTTCAATTTAATAAAAACATTTTATTACTTAATATTTTACTTGGGAATTTTACATAGCAATTTAATATATTATTTAACATTTTAATATGTAAATGCTAATTTATTTAACATATTATTTAATATGTAAATATTATTAATTTAATTAATTACAGTTTTTAAAGTGTACAATAAAATCAATTTGGAATTTTAATTAGGAAGTTAACATATTATTTATTATTTTTAGGTAGCCCATTAAGAAATTGTGAGCAGCTCTATGTAGGTATTCTAAATGTGTGCGACTGGCACGACATTAACTGTATGTATGCACAAGTGTTTTGTGACTTTTTTTTAGTTCAAATTGTCTTGACTCAAACATTAATTTTATTATTGCTATTTTAATGAGGACCAGCAGGTGACACTAGTTAAATTGTTTTCAGTATGCTGATTTGTTATGCATTACCAATAACAATGCATCATATTTTGCATCTCATAATAGTAGCACATGAAGGAGCTCAAGATTTAATGCTGGCGATACATTCTCTGTGTAAAATCAGTTCAAGCAGGTATTTTAGCAAGACTTCATGCTGACAATACATTCTTTGTTTATGGCTCATATTCTTTGATTTAATCTTTTATTGTCATGTACAACTGTCAGTTACGGTTTTCAATCTAGTGTATTTTAATGTTTATGTAGTGTATATGAAGTTTTTAATTTTTTTTATTCTGTAAATGTTGTTCTGTTTTTATACTGTACTAATCTTAGATATGTATATTTAAAGTTTTACAGAAATAGTTTTGGAATCTGTTAATGCTGGGGTCAAATCGGCCGGGGTCAAAACGTCCTGTACCCTTCACTGTTATTGGAGTGTTGTAGTACATATCATAACAAGAAAACTTTTCAGAAGCACTCCTTTACAGATTTTACTTACATTTTGGATACTGCTATCTTTGTAAACATTTTTCTTAGAAGAGTCTTGCAAGATGTCATGTTAAATTTACAATGGTTCTTCAATAAAAGTCACTCTTGGTATGTCTTTACGTAGGACCATTTTTAAATATTTTCCCCTATGAATCACATACACAGTATTTTTGAACAACTTTGTGAGATTTGTGAGACCCATGTTAAGCGCTTAGTGAAAGATCAAGTACATGTTTTTCTATGATACAAATTAAAACCTAGGATTCACAGACTTCCTCTTCACCTATGTTGACTGATCAACAAAATTCTGATTCAGAGACATGCTAAAGATGCACTGAGAAACTCCTCATTAGCAACTCATTACCATGTCTCTGAATCGAACACTGTGCTAACAAACCTGAATGCACTAGTTTTCTCTCTAGCAGCCTATGCATTCAGTTAGCAAATGTACTGAATTGTTCACCCAAGCAAATCAAAAACTGTAGACCTTTCTGCAAGAAAGTACATTGCTAATTAGCATTAGCCACTCCACCAGAATGTCATATTAGCATTCAGCTTCCCCAGTGAAACTGTTCTCCTTGGTAAAGCTCCTGTGAGGGGAAAACCTCAGCTGCAAACTGGTCTAAAAATTAGGAAGTCTTACTGCGATATGGAAACGTTCTGAGATAAGACTTCTGCATCAAAGTGGGCCTTTCCTGAACCCCAGGGAAAAAACATAAAGTATTCTACTACTGGAAGTCTGTTTTCTGTGCTGACTAATGCAGTTAAAATAGACTTTTACTACATTAAAGTAAAATACTGTTTACATTTTAAATTATTTATATGGAACATGAAATACAATAATTAGGCAACGTTTCTGGACTCGAAGCATTATATTTT